>NC_143401.1:81353623-81606123 GCF_052110815.1 Crocodylus siamensis
CAGGTACTCTTCTAATCAACCAGCAGTTTCTAAAAGAGGCCTTTAAGCAAACAATTTCTACAGTAATACCAAAATCATGAATTATTTTTTCATCAGAATGCAGCAACCTAATTAGAGATCCTAATTTAGAGAGATATTTAAGGACAATGTGTGACTTGACGCTCATGAGTAGGCTCGTAGACGTCAATGGAATTGCTCACGTGCTTAAAGTTAGCATTTACATAACTACCTTCCTGAATCAGTGACTTAATGGTGACATATTGTAAGGTGGAGAAGGTCTCAAAGCTGGTTTATCATCATACTTGAAATAATCCTGCCGGGGGAAAATATAGAAATAAATGTACATTGAGAGAAGACCATTAGAATAAGAGATTCTCTGGCAACAGAGTTATTGAAGACTCTTTTTTGAGCTATGTAAAAGATAGTTTAAAGGGGGAAATTTTCCCTAGCGACACGCACTCACACATCAGAGCACAGAAAGTGGTTGATTTTATCAGCAGGGTAGGAAAATGCCACAATATAGTCTCCTCATACTCAGGATACTGCCACTTCTGACACAGGAAACACACACAAATGGAGAAAGGGAATTTAATAAATATACCCTATTCGCTCAAAAGAAAAATAGGTAGAAACATGTGGCCAGCTGATATTTAATGCCTGATATAGCAGAGATTTTTAAAAGAAGAGCTTTTTCAAAGTATTATTCATGTTAGGGATGGGAAGGACCCATGGGTGATCTAGTGCACCCTCCTTGCAGCATGAGAGTTTATGCAGTGATAACCCCTCTAATTCTATAGACTATTGGTGCCTTCCATTTTTTCATTGATTTAGAATTATCTGTACGGTTTGTCCGCTTTTAGTTTTCAAAGGTATTTTAATGCTGAAGATGTTTTGATGTCACTGAAGATAAAATTCACAGAGGGCTTACCAAAACACCTTTGCAGAACTCATTTATTTATGCATTTATTTATGCTCATGTCACGTATATACTCACGCTTGCCAATTTCCTCAAAAAAAGGCCTCAGTGAGATTTGACTCTATAAACCAGTGTACCAAATCATGCGATGCAGGGGGTTGAATCTGGATCACCTACTAGCTGGCTGCCCTGACTACTGGGCACTTAGCTGAGCAGAAGTCACTTTCTCTCTTTCTCTAATTTTAACTAGAAAGTCCATCCTGGACCTAAGAAAGTTTCATCAAACCTGAACTGTCTCCATAAAAAAGTTTTGGTGTCAATGAGTTGGCATTTTCTGACAAAAAAACTTTTGGACCAACTGTGGTCTCATGTTACTATGTTCATTGTAGCAGTGTCTGAGTGCCCTCCAGCAGTGCATTAAATAACAACTAACAGCTGTCATATGTATTTCCTTATTCTCCCTCAAAGGGCCAAAGAAATTAATCTTGCAGTTAGAGGAAAGATGAAGACGTTTGTGAAACTTCCCATAAAAGTATTGCACTAGCCACTGAGGATATTCTGGCTCTTGTACAGATGAGCTCTGTCCTTTCTCCAGAAAGCTCCATTGTGTGGGTATCCTCATAGCACAGAAACCAAATATTAAATGAGATAAAAAATAACCGAATTACACTCTCAGTGAAAACTGGTCCCATAGGTTCATTTGCAGAGTAGTATAAGGAAGCTTGTATTTCATGTAATGCTGTTGTACTGTTACAGATGCTTCAGGTTCCACAGTTGTAAAGTTAAAACTTTTCATGAGTATTAAATTCAAATTAGTCTGTTCAATAGAAAATATCCCTTGGAGAACCAGTCCTTGCCTTCTGGTAAGTTACCTACTTCCTCTGAGCCAGTTTCAGTGTGGGCCACTTGCTGCTGTGGTTCCCACCATTCACCCCTGCCAGGGCAATCCCTCAGGCACGTGGCCACTGTGCTGCCACAGCCGCTTCTGGTCCCCCCCCCGCCAGTTCCAAGTGATTTTTTTAGGTCTGCCATCATGTTCCACCCCTCCCAGTGGGGTCAGCGAGTCTCTATAAGATGGGCTCAACCTGGGGCCAATGTTCCCTGGTGCATCCACTGCATTTCCAATGCTTGTGTGGCCAGTAGAGCTCTGCTGCCACACCCCTTTACTTTAATTATCTGCAGATGCTCACACCAAGAATTTGTTTGAGCTGCAGAAACCAGCTCAGGGAAAGGTGAGCTGATTTTAACACTATGAAACGTCTGCCTATGGCTTGCAGCTTATAGAAGCATGGAGATAAGTTTAAAAAATGAAGGTCAAAATCAAACTAAGGCTGACCTCAAGTATATTAATATTTCATGTGGCTCTGGTTTTATGAGGGTCACAAAGTGTATTTCTGAGGCAGTAAGCTGAGTTTCTGTTGTTTTCTTTTAATTTCCAAAAGGACTTTTCAACACAATAGCCCTGCAATTTCTTAGAAATTTTACATAAGACTGAGACTAAAGCTGAGTCTCATAATCATAATGCAGAACCTGGAATTGAAACTTAAAAATATTTCAAAATGAAAAAAGTGAGGTTTTGGGGGGGGGGTTGAATTGGCTATTCTTGGTGATAACTTTCAACTTATTTTCCTGTGTCAGTACAATAAGCTATGATTCCTGAGACCTGCTCCTGTACCAAAAAGGATAATTCTCATGTCATGGGGGGAAAAATTGCTTCTCTGCTATAAATCGCAGTGATAGGAGTATATTGAAAATCACTAAATGAAAAAAACAAATATAAAAGACCAAACAAATATATATTCATTTTATGATGTCACTGGTCCAGTTTAGTGGATCTTATGTGGAATAGCCAGCTTATATATCCTCACTACACATACAGGGAGGTGGCATCAGCTGTTGACCAGGTCACTGGACAGGTAGCCAGAAGACGTGAACATGGACTACATGGACGTCCGGATCATCACATACAGTTCCCTGCTACCACAGGCAACCATGTCATAACATTGTACATATAAACTTAATCAAGTTCCATTTAAAATTTTCCAGCTTTCTGCTCCCAGAATGCTGGACAAGTTTCATAGTTTCATAGTTTCTAGGGTCGGAAGGGACCTGAGTAGATCATCTAGTCCAACCGCCCGCCATGGCAGGAAATAATACTGGGGTCAAACGACCCCAGCAAGATGTTCATCCTCCAGATGTTCATCCAACCTCCGATGTTCATCCGATCTCCAAGTTACTTTCCTACCTGTGAGAGTGAAGGCAAAAGCCCCTCCAATATGTCACAAAACCCCACCCGATGCAGCCCGGTACAAAGATGAGCGGTAGCTGCGGAGAAATGCTGACACAGGCTCAGCAGTTCCAGAGTTGCCTGAGCCTGTGAATTGGCTGGGGCCGGGGGGTTCAGAGAAGTGCAGGCTGCTCAAAGAGCAGCCAGAAGGGCAGTTGTGTGGCTGGGGAGAGAGAAGCAGAACACTGGCTGGGAGACGCTGGCCTCAGAGCCAGGCAGCATGAGCTCCAAGCCTGGGGAGAGGAGGCTGAACATCTGCCGGGCAATCCCAGCAGATGGAACAGGAAGCCCAGGCGCCGGGAACAGAGAATCACCAGGGAGCTCCAGCAGGGAAAGGCAGTTCCCCAGCATGCTTGAAAGTGGAGCCACAGTCATGCCAGAGAGTACAGGTACCACGGCGAGGAGTGGTGACAAGGGACTGATGACACCTTCAGGCAGCATGGCGAAGAGGGAAACACAGGAGGTGACAGAGCCCTGCATGGGAGTGGCAAGTGCCCCCAAGTGGTGGGACCAGGACTGATTGACTCCAGGTCAGCCAGGGCCCAGGGAAGTTACACTGGGATAACTGACAGAGGCTGGGCACAGGGAGGCTGCCTGTCCCCACGCCTGCTGGGAGGGAAGGGACAAACGAGTTCCCCCACCCTTTTTCAGGTGATCAAGTGGGACCTGGGAGACAGAATCTCAGGTGCCCATTGGCAGACACCAGACAATTTTTCAGTTAAATTGCCTTAAGTTACAGTTAGCCCCATCTGGGGTAGGTTTGGTTGCCTGAAAGCTGGCCCAAAGACAAGGGACCAACACGGGAAGGATTGACAGTCAGGAAGACCTACGCTGAGTAGCATTTGCTCAGGCCATTGATGTGGTAAGGGTGGGGTAAAGGGGAGGTTGGAGCCCCATGAAGAAAAAACCAGGGTCAAGACCTCTTTGGGCCACCAACAGGGAACTACCTCCCCAACAATTAACATCAAAGACATGGCAGGTGAGTAGGAGCAGTGCCTGAACCATCTAGGTGGCACCAGAGCCCGGTCTTACCCTGACATCACTAGGGAGCAAGGCACTGACCAAAAAGAGGCCAAAGCCTACCAGCAACACTATCGGTATTCTATTTTCTCTTCTTCTTTCTCTATCTGTTCAATTTAGACTGAAAACTATTTGGGGCAAGAATGATCTCTCACAATGTATTTGTTTGATGTCTAGTGGAATAAGACCCCAATCTCAGTCGTCTACACATTATAGTAAAAATATATCAATTTGGCCCTATTGTTGTTATTGCTAGTTTTATTTTTTTTACTGAATTACCATTAACAAAGTTTTGTTTTCATGATTCCTATTCTTGTTAACAATTCCTCATTATCATATAATCTATCATTGCAACCACCAATGCTGGTTGTCCACTTATGTTTGATTTCTCCTATTTGGGTTGGGAAATTTTTGCTGCTGCTGTTTGCTGCTGTTTTTTTAATTTGAGAGCTGTTCTGGCTAAAGAGATTTTTTACACAAACTGTGATACTTATTATAATAAAGTAAGAGAGGATAAGTAATAAATACAAAACAATACATTTTATTTGTTTCCAAGAAACTGAATTTTTTCACTGATACATTTTTTATAATAGCGCATACTCACTGATTTTTTTTTTTTCTAAAGTAGCCACTTATCCACATAGTCTTAATGCTTCTTTGAAGCTAACATAACAACATGGTCACTTCTTCTTCCAACTGTGAAGGTGGGATAGAGACATGAATGTATTGGGAAGGTCTTTAAGCATTCATAGCAAACAAGAAGCAATTCTTCTTACTAGAACTGTGTGAAGCTTCAGTCCCTGATTCAATTTGGTGGAGATTTGGCTCAATTCTGTGGCCAAATCTCTGAATCTGAATTGAATCAGGAGACTCTTTAATCTCCCCAAATCAAATCGGAATCCTCGGAATCAGTTCAGAGAGATTTGGTGATTCGGACATAGACACAGCTTTAAAAGTTTTTTCTACATACCACAAGGTATCAGGCGGCTCATGAATGCTGCAATGGTGGGGTGGATGGAGCATCCCACAGGAGTGTGGGGGGCTCCCCAGCATGTTTGGCAACACACCCGGAAGTGGATCAGAAGCACTTCCAGTCCACTTCCAGGTCAACCAAAGAGTGCACTGGGGGTGCCAATCGCCAAGCCAGGGTGGCATTGGGGGGAGGCCTGTGCACTCAGTGGTGGACCTGGAAGTGGACCTAACTGGAACTACTTCCAGTCCATTTCCTGGTTCACCGCCAAGCACGGGGGAGAGGGAAGGGGACGGGGCCATGGTCCTATGGGATTTCCCATCTGCCCCAGCATTGCAGCATTCATGAGCCACACCTGATACTTCAATTTAAAGCATTGAATTTTCAGATTCAGATTCAGCCGAATCAAATCAGGGACAGTGATTCAAATCAACGAATTGAATCACTGTCCCTGACTCAGGCCGAATCCAAATTGAATATGGCCTGTTTTGCACACCCCTACTTCTTACCCTAGAGTCCATTGCAGTGCTACCATACACACTTGACATAGTCCAATGCCTGAGAGTCCGGGATGGTCTGGAAGCACTTTGGAGTACAGTTGTTTATAATTGCAGCTCAGCTAGGCCAGATCTTCAACTTATATAAATCAACATAAACCCAGCATTTTAACAGTACAAAGTTGGACTACATAGGAAGATCACAATATCCAGCAATATCCTGCATCATAAAGCACGTTTCACCTCCTAAAATTAGTGTTGTGTATGCATGTACTTTTAAGGTGCCTCTAATAATAGCATTTAAAAGCCACATATTCAGACATAAAAATCAGTTCTCTCTACATTAAGACCCAAACTTCCTGCTTCTCCCTTGCAATGGTCATGCCACTGGTCCCGTATTAGGAAAGCCTGTCTTGCAATGAGACCTAAGACTTAAGTTCATCCTGATTGTGAGAACATATTGCAATGCAGCAGAATGTGACACGACATGACATTATCTAACCAATGTACTTATCTAGCAATTGGATAAAACCATGCCATAGTTATAGAGTCCTCTGCAAGAGATGAATCTAAGAAAGAGATAATGAAGTGAGAGATCTACACCTTCCAGATCTTTATAATGTACAACAATACCTGCATCAGTGTAATTTGAGTCTGAAAATGAACACAGTAGCTCAACAGCCTAAAACACCCACAACTATTCAGGCACATGCAAAAAAGAAAATATTATTTTGATTAAATTATCCCTCCCATATAAAACAATATTTCTTATAACTAAATAAGGACAATTCTGGAAAGGATTCATCTGTCATTGCCCCATGCAGCAATAACAGGTATGACTTTTCCCCAAACCTTAATTGGCCTTACTGACAACACAAATCATTTTCATTTTCCTCCTACTATTATGTGTTGACTGCAGTAAGTCTCACCATGTCTGGCTGCTGCAACACTTCAAATGCCTTAGGGTGCATTTTGTTTCCAATAAAGCACATTAGACTACTTTTATAAGAAATAGAGCTGCTAATCTTGGCAATGCTGTTGATTGCGCATGGCCTATGCACACACTGTACATGGACAATTAAATTTACAAACCATTTCAAAATTACATACAGCTAGCAACAAAAACGAGGTTTGCAGTATTTGGATGAATGAACTTGATGCCTGATAAATCTCTCTTTTCTGCCTTCTTTCCAGCTCATTCAGAGGGCACAGCACATATGTCAGAAGAAAGGAAGTTCACTAATAATGTTTTATGTGCTTTAAAATGAACAGGCCCTTGCAGTGGTAATGAGGCTGATTTTTAATGATGTTGTTATAGATAGTGCTTAAAATAAGCAGAGCTTCTGCACTTTCTCCCATTGCAGGAGTTGAGTGGCAGTGTTTCTTGGGAGATAAAGCAAACAGTGATATATCAGACTGTTGCAAATAAACAAAAGAAAAGTACAAAGACCAAAAAGCAAATTATAGCTGAGCCTGTTAAAGGGAATGAATATTATTAGATACCTAACTCTCATTGACTCAGTCTTTAGGCTCTCTTGAAAATTCTAACTTAGACCCTTAAAAGAAAGAGAGAGAAAAAAGAGAACTATTAATATGAGGGTGCAATCAGCATTGTTCTTTGATATTCAGATTTTTTATATACATATTCAAGTCTAACATTAAAGGCATCATCTGAAATTTGATGTTCGCCTTTGAGATGGATTTCAAGCTATGCTGTGGTAATTTATGAATACACTATGTTGGTTGGCATGATCATTTAGATGTTTTCTGAATGATTATATTGATTGGACTCAACAGAAATCTGTCTGGACAGAGACAAGAGGGATAAGAAGGGCCTAAACAAACTGCACATAATAGTTTTTTGGGGACAAAGCCCAAATAATTAGTTTTGATCATAGGAAAGCAAGGTAGGAAGGGAACTGACAAGGTCGTCTAGTCAAGGCAAGCTCATCTCTGACTAAACCATCCCAACCAATGTCTGTCCAACCTGTTCTTGAAAATGTCCAGGAATGGAAATTCCCAAACTTCTCTAAGTAGCCTGTTCCAATGCTTGGCCACCTTAGTTCCTCTAATCTCCAACTTACATTTCCTCTGCTACAGCTTGAGGCCATTGTTCCTAAGCCTGTCCCTTATGGCCATGGAAAAAAGCTCATTCATCTCTATTCTCTTTATAGTTGTCATTTAGATATTTGAAGATTGTCATCACATCTCCTCTTTGTTCTTCTCTTTTCTTTGGATTCATCTTCTAACCAACCTTTAATAGTCTCCAAAGAGAGAGAGAGAGTAATTTTTCCAGGACCACTGGGACACAATATTATGCTGGGGATGTATAAAGAGCCTAGGATTGATTAGATTATGAACCGGGGGTAACAAGCCTTTAGGTGACACAAACAAGTAGGTGGCCTACTTCTTGTTTTTAAAACATTTTTTTTCTAAGAACTTTATTCATAGCACACAATAAGCAATACTTTCATTGTGAAAAGCTGTCTAGTTACTTTATACTACTTTTCACAAACCCCAAAGGGAAGGACCACAGATGTTTAAACTTGGGTGGAGTTGCATGGTACAAGATACTGCATCCCAGATCCCAATTTCAGAGCAGATTTATGGAATTCCCCCCAGGATAGATAACAGCCTGAAGCCTGACACTTATGTGCACTCAAAGAGACCACAAAGGAGGAGAGGTGCAGGTGGGGCCTTAACCCATGAAACTTTAAAAATAATGTCTAATGTTTGCCCCTCTGTTTCCACCTGCCTGTCCATAATTAAGCAATTAAATATTCTTACCAAAATTGATCCTGCACCATTGAGGGAAAAACGGAATTTTGTCAATGATATCAACCAGCGTAGGATAACGCCTGTTGTGAGTTAGACTCTACCCAGCGCAATGAAGTTATAATAGAGATGGCTTTGTGCAGGTATTTCTAGCCTGACCAGACAAAGGAGCCATTTTTAAATACAGTTTCACAAAGAAAGTCTTTTTAACCAGCTTTCTAGCTCAATATCTACACCAAAGGACTGCAGGTTAGCACTGCAGAAAACTGGGTGCTTTCTCTTTGCAGGAATTCTTGTGAAGTGATTCCTCCATTTTATTCCAAGCAACTTAGTTTTCCACTAGTTTCATACATGAATGAATGTAAAACTCCAAACAGAGCTGTGAAAATTCATTTGGCTTTATATATTTACTTTGATTTCAACCTGAACTATAAATTAGCCCTAATTCATGCAGATACTCTGGGAACATTTCAGTGAATCTTGCCTGAGTTTTAATTTTGTAATTAAACATCAAAAACACAGCTTAGAAAATTGGTTCATTAAATATTTTGTGGATTACAAATGACAGATGTTGAATAAAGAACTGAATTGATCATATTCAACTAGGTCTACCAGTGATTGGGCTTTTTGTGTGTCAGGTATGTTAGAATTATTTTGTATGTTGTTTTAATCCACAGGTTTCCTATACTCATTTTAGGTGGGAGGCATGTTTGGATGGTGGTATAAAGCCAGTATTGGTCTCATTGGTTGAATCTGCTGACTCCAGACCATCCCTCTTTCATCAGAGCCTGATGATTCAGTCTCCTGGCTTACCGTGTTGGGGGTCCTGAGCAACGACTCAAACTCAGTTTCTACAAACAAAAAGTTATGCTAAATCATTCAAAATAACCAGAGGGAGTGGTAGGGATGAGTCAATGGGAGTTTTGTCAGGGATTTTACTGGGGCTTTTGTTACAGTTAGGAAGCCAAATAGCAGTCATATATGCTTTGTGTCATCTATGCTTGGCAAGGAAAATCATACAGACCTTTCAGATGGAGTCATCCATACTCTTCCACCTCCACACTGAATTCCTGCATGGGGCTGCCCAACTGTGGAGACCAAAGCTGCTTGCATATATGGAGGCACTTCTTGTATGGAATATACTTCATTGTGACACCTCTCTTTGTGCAATAGTGTCTCCAGTGTACAACGTAGTGCTATGCAGACATATATCTGAGAAGCATAGAAGAGGAGAGTGTTGTGGTAATATGCCTGTGAACTAGGCACTGTGTTGGGACACATTCAATACCAGTAAGAGACTTGTAAGAGATGTCTCTTAAGGGAAAAGAGTGCTGCTGGGTTTTTGGTTGTGGCCATATTGGTCTAAGGACGTCAGCAGGCAAAGTTCTTTGTGTAGATGTGATATCTTTTATTAGACCAACTGAGTAGTTGGAAAAAAGTTTTTAGCAAGATTTTAGGCACAATCACCCTTCTTCAGTCTGACTCCCTATGCCTGAAGATGGGTGATCGCACCCTAAAGCTTGCCAAGAACTTTTTTCCAACCACTCATTTGGTCTAATAAAAGATACCACGTCTACTCCAAGAACCTTGCCTGCCAAGAAAAGAATATGATTCATTGTTTTTAAGTCAGAGCTCTGATTTCTTCAAGCAAACACATGTCATCTCAGATATGTAAGAATGGATTATTATAATTTCTGCTGCCTGGGTTTATTTCTGACTTTAGATATTTTAATAACTGCTTTTTTAAAAATTATTCTTATATTGTGTAAGTCAAGTGACAATAAATCTGAAGAGTGGCAAGAGTCAATGCCAAGTATGAAGCATTACATCAGGAGTCATGAAATTCTACTATTTGTTACTCTCAAGTCTCTGCTTTTGTATTTGCCTTCCCTCTTGATGACTCTTCACCCATGGCTATCTCTGTGTGGTTCCTCTGTACAGTAACATGTTCACGTAGCCTTCCAGGCCTTCTCCTAATTTGGTCTGTTCCCCCAAAACCGGAACTCAGGCCCCCTCTGCTCTGGGTCCTTGTTAGCTGATGCCACTTGTCTTGTGGTACATACTTCCTAGGTTCCCGGTCTTACTGGCCTTGTTCTGTTAGACAACTTGTCTGCCTTGAAGGCTGTGATCTCGTGTTATGGCACGCCCCCTCAATTCTCAGGCTATGTGTGTATCCATTGGCCTTACTGTGTTAGACAGCCAGTCCGCTTCCAGGGCTAGGTGAAACTCTGTGTGTATGAGACCCAGGCTTCTTAGAAATCAATTAACCCCTGCTGCCCATCTTGAAACCTTATAATGCATATATTTATTCTTATAAGCCCGTTCCCAAAAAACAGACCTTTAAATGCCATTTCTAAGCCAACACTATGACCTGTATTGTACTAGAGGTCAGACTGGTTGATCTAACAGGTCTTTCTGGCCTCAAAATCCGTGAAGCTATACTGAGTGAGTTTGATACTTTCTGTCAACAAATAATCATTTAGTCACTCAACTAGATTACAGACACTAATCTTTTGAAATATATCACTGATTCTCAGGACATTAAAAGTGTTGCTGGTTCTAGAAATAAGACTATTGTTTGACCAACATTAATAAAGCATCTTGCTCATTGTGAAAAAAATTAATATTATGATAGATATAGAGAAACAACACATTTATCATAACTTTAATTTTTAATTCAGAAAACATTTATTAAGGTTTCTGCAGACTTTGCAAAAACCTTCAGAATACTCTAGTGATGTTTTATGTCAAACTGATTTTCCACTGCAGACTTAAACTGGGACAAAAACTGAGACCCAAAGGGAAAGAAATTTGGGCACTTACTTTTTATTTCCTTTCTTTCCAGTTAAAAAGTTGACTGTGTAGCCTGGACAATGTAGCTATCCTTTACATTTGAAGAGCAATTTTCTTGGGCTCCCAAATTGTAATAATTCTGCCATCCCTTCTCTTGCCCACCGTGCCTCGTTGTAATTGTTTTTATATGAGGAAGACTACCCCAGGGCTTCCCAGTCTGCTCTCACTAATGGCCCCCTATGGCTAATTATGTGGCTCCTTTCTGCACCTTCACCACCTCCCCAAACCTCACAGGTGTCGTAGTTCATTGATGTTCTCTCTATATATATATGCTTAGCCCTTCTCTGGGCTCGCAGACCTCTGGGTCTCTCACTCCCCCTCCCAATCCCCCCGCCCCCCAAGGGAGCTATGAGACAACTTGGTCTTTCACTTAGACTCTTCTGGTCCCACTCTTTCCCCAGCCCATCTCAGGGCCTCTGGACCCTTCTGGTCCCACCCTGTCTCCTCCCAGGCCACTGGACCATTCTGGTCCCTTAGATACCTTCCCACGCTTTAGTGTTGGGGTGTGCTCCCCTGGCCTTTCCCAGACAAAGGGTGACCCACAAGGCAGTGGGAAATGGGGTTTTCAGATGCCCCATACCCCTTCCCTGGAGTTTGGCATCAGGAGCTACCTTGCCACAAGCAACCCCACCACTGTGACTCTAAACCCCAGTATGGTGCAGTTTTTGCTCTCACCCAGGACCAACTTTCAGCACTATCCAGCTCTGGCAATCCTTGCCTGTCTTGGACTAACTCCAGACTATCTGGCTCTGGCAGTCCTCCTGATGTCAGGACCCCTCACTGGATCCTCAGGAGCCTCCTCCACCCCTTTAGTTCCTTCCCAGACCTCCAGACTGCTGCAAGCTGTTCTCTCTGTGCTGACACTCAGGAGCTGCAGCCATCCTATTTAGGAGATGTTCCCTCAATAGCCTCTAGTAGCCTCTAAGCCCAGGCCTCCTTCTGGGTCAAATGGCTCTTCAGTCAGCTCCTGCCACACCTGTAGCCTGCCTCAGCCACAGCCTGTCTGCCCTTAAGGTAGCAGGAGCTCCAAGCCTCCTGCTACAACAAGCTACAGATAGGATTCAGATCACTGACTATTATAAGGTTGCCTAACACTTCCCTTCATGGGATCATGTTTCCAGTGGTTAAACATTTTGCCAAATATTAGCCGTTTAACAGAAGTATCCCATGCTGAGTATCTGTCCCAAGCTGAATATTCTTGAAAACTTCAGACAAAATGGTTTCCAAGAAATATACACGTTCTTGCCCATGTTTAAAAAAAAAAAAATCTAGCAGCCATTTCATTGAGCAGTTCTTGTACTTGTATCCTTTGGTGCAGAAACTTAAAATTAGCAGAGGGTTTATTTTACAACAGGCATGTAATTTTTGCCATGCCTATAAAAAAGTGCTCAGCTTTGGCAAAATTTCTGCCTTTGGAGAAATCTCAGTTCATGCAAGCTCATTAGAGATTTAGAATTTTGCAGCTAAAAACTCCAAAGATTCATTCTGCATTGAGCATGCACAGGCCTCATAACTCTGCCATACAACAGACCTGTGTATGAACCATCCTCAGAGAGAGACTCGGCATTTCCCATCTCCCCACAGCTCTATGTTTGACCAGACTGGTCATCCACCATCTCCAGAGAATGACATAATATGTCTGTTCAAGCAATTATAGACTACCACAATGTATATGTGTTAGGGAAATAAAATAAGGTTAAAAGGCAGCCTTAATTATGGCTTTTTCTGACTTTGCAGTGAGTGAGTTGGCAAGCCTTGTACCGTTCTTTTAAGACATGGAGAGTGTGTGTTGGGTGGGAAGGGTAGTGATATTTTTTAAAATATGTTTTCAAATGGAGTAAAGTTGGGAAGTCAGCAAGTTAGCACTTAAATCATGTTTAACCTCCATCAGCACCATTATCAGGAATGAACTGTGAATTATAAAACAAGAAAAGTCTAGGCTAAGAATTGCAGAGATTCTCCAGGTGGTATTTATCCAGTTATTGAACTATCAGGTATTACTGTGTAACACAAAACATGGAAGCCAACAAATGTCACACTAAGTGCTTTTCAAAGATGTAATTGATCATCACATTCCACTAACAGGTTAGGTACTTTAGTTGATATTGAGATTAATATACAGTTTCCGCCAGCAAAAGTCTGTTCAGTTTCTGACCTTGACTGGTAGTAAAAGCCAGTCGATATTTAGACCAAGCAAGCCTTCTTATAAGGGATGCATTGAACACATTAGTTCTCTAAAAAAGCCTGTCATCATCTGGAAAATTTAATACATTCTGAAGAACATGATTAGATAGAACTGACCAGTAACCTGAAAGAAAACCTGTGAATATTCAACTGAATAAAAAACTGTGTATGTTTCAACAATTTTGTTACTGCTTTGTATATATTCATGGCATATATGTGTGCATGGAAATAGTTAACATTAAGCAAGTAGAGCATATTCACAGAAAGAGTGGTTAGAACCATAAAGTATCATTAAATTCCTTCTGTCAGCCAATCAGGAAGTGGAAACCAAGCCATCTAATTAGTGTGTCTGATTACATGCAATGCAATATATTTAATAGTCACAACACCCTAAATAAAATTTTCAAGCCAAGAAATATTCACAGGAAATTTTGACCAATAGCAAAGTCACGAAACCTATTTATTTCACTGAAAATTTCTGAATAGGGCATGTCTACTTTTAATGACAAATTATTTGCTACTACCTGCTGTGTGATGGAGCTATTTTTTCACAACATGGTTTGTATATTTTTATATTGATGATTTATAGACATTGTTATATAAATAATCACAACAAAAATAATGCAGTAACATAACATTTTGCATGTGTTGGTTCAGTAAAATCCATTAATGACTGAATCATTCCCACAGTATTATATAATTTATGAAGTGGACAATACAAGAGAGGGAGAGAAGGTTTGATTTCCAAAAGTGCCCCAACCTGGAGTGTCCAACCTTGCATGTTCAAAATCTCTCTGCAAGGCTTTTTGGAGACCACAATCTAATACAACTAAGAGAGTCGTCATGCACATAACGCATTTAGACAAAATTCACCCTGATCCTTGAAATAAAATTGCAGAACGTTGTAGGAAAGACCTTACAAGGCAGCACCCATAATTCTCTACTCTCTTCTTTCTGGGCTCGATGCTAAAGGCAAAATGATCATGTGATATGTAAAGCCAACTGAAGTGTCTTTGCTGTTTCTGCAGAACATGGGGCATCAGGAAATGTCTCAGAAGATGCAAAGTCCTTGTCATATAAATAAGTAAATAAAAACATTTTCTCTCCTTGCTGTTTTGGTAGGCAGTCAATTTTAGGTTCTCTTTTGAGCAGTCTTCTTTCTTCTTATGTATCCCAAGTTATAAATGCATACTAAAGGGAACTTATTAAAGGTCTACACTTAATTCACTTCTTACAAGTTCAAAATTGATCTTTAAGATACCTAAGGAACATGAGTATTGATTTGATTTGCTCTGAATTACTCAGGTCTGGGCTTTGGTGTGACTCTGCGGGCACATCTAACTGAGAAGTTACGCCACCATAGCAACGTGTTATGTAGGCACAAACCATGATGCTGCAGCTATATCGCCACAGCAATGCGCCCTTGCTGTAGCACATTGCTACAACGACATAGCAGCTAAAAATAACTGTGCACCGCTGGCACGGAGCAGTAATGGCTGCTAATGTGCCATCATTTAGTACTTTCTTAAGGAAGCACTAAATGATGATTCAGTAACAATGGCGCCCTAGAGGCACGTGTAGACCACCCAGTGTCACTCATCGTTTTGAGGGAAGCAATTAAGTAATTTCTATGATTGCCTATAGTCTTGTGGAAATTGATCTGTAAGAACTTGTAAGAACTTGTGGGCCTGGTTTGCCCCCATTCAGCAACATAGAAGCTGCTTATTTTGTTGAGGGCTGTATTTGAGTCATGAATGAAGGAGCTCTCTGAGGCACCCAGGGGCATATTGTGGAGGTGGTATATGAATTCCCTCATTGGCACAATGCTGAATGCCAAATGTACTGACTTCAAAATGATTGCCACGGGTGACTTCTTGTATGAGGTTGCTTCCCACAGATGCAGCAGAGTGAGCTGAAGTTGGTTTGCATTACATGTGTTAGGATTTTTTTTCCTCACTTGCAATCTTTGACTCAAGCATTTCATGAACTGAATATCAAATGTATAAAGCCAAGCTAAAATATTGGCAATAAAATTTATTTTCCCTGTTCTTGAGTTTGCAGACTGTTCTCAGGACTGGAATAAATTTAGACTCCTACTTGAGGTTTGCACTTGGTACTGAATAAATCCTGAGTGACATTACAGATTTTGGTTTTGACCTTTAAAACCCTAAAAGGCCACCAGGGAAATGGCCTCTCTTGGCAAATTCATAACATGGCAGTTTGAAGTGGTCTGATAATCTTGAATTAACAGATAAAGAGGACAAGAAGGAGCTGAAGGCAAAGGGTTCCTAATGGAGGATCCTTGACTTTGGAAGTGGCTTTTCCTGTTGACCTCTGATAACCGAGACGTGATGTTCTTTGGAGCAGAACGCAGGGTCTGGCTTCCCAGGCCTTCTTCAGGAGTGTGGAGGGCCAGCTGGGGCATTGCATAAATTGCACTTTCAAATACAGGAGTCGCCTCGCTTGCAGAATCAAATATTGTTAATGATGAGCACAACTCAGGGCATTCCCTCTTTGAAACAGGAAAGAAATGTTCAAGTGTAGTCTTCTGGATTTCTGAATGGCAGTGATTTTCATTTTTCATGAAAGACCCAGAGTACTGTATAAATACTTTATCAGCACAAATAAACTTTTATTTGGTCAAGCTAGTTACTTTAACTGATGGATCTTCTACACTAGTACAGTGCTCATAAAAACTCAAAATTTGCAGACAGTACTACACAGTAATAGTGGAAATCCTGGTCTTATTTCATAGGCTGAGTGGTAGATAATATCTTCTGCCCACATTACACATGCTGTAAATATTTAGGCACGCAGCAAAAGCAAACTAGAAAACATGAATATTATTTATATCTTAAAGTTTTGTATGGGTTAATCTTACAAGAAGTTTTAATGTTTCGATGCCCTGAAATAATATTTCTTTATACAACCCTAATGTTTCCTTTTTTCTTCATGGCTGGCTTATTCACTGCCTATAAGTGTCTCTGGCTGCACTGGACTCACTTTAAGGGGCCAGTTCTACAACCCAGAGAGGAATATGCATGAGCCTTTTGCCTCACTGAAATGTCATATGGAAATATTACAGATGTGGAAATTTGTCTGAAACCAGGTGCAGTTACATCACCCCCTCGACAGTCCCACAAAGCTTCATCTATACCTTGACTTTAGCTGGTGGCAGGGAAGGAGAGGAATGCAAAAAGAATAATAGGAGAAGAAACTAGATCTTACAGAACTACATCAGATAAAGGGAAACAATATGTGGCTATATGTGATTTTCCTTCCATTTGATCCTGGACCTAAACTCATATGCAGAGCAATCACTGTGCTAACTAACCAATTGCTACTTACAAAATTAACTGTACCATAAATAATCACTAGATGCAGCTGACAGTGAGAAGGATAAAGCAGGCTAACCACATGTTTCAGTGAATGTTGTTCTCATACATCTCCCTGTATACGTGGCCACTGGAACATCTTATCTGCATTTGATATACGCCCACGTGAAAAGGAATGAAGCAAGCGCAGCTGCCATCACTATCCTCGCTCTTCTACCATATTCTCCTCATCAGAAAACATCAATTATTTCTAAATATATGATTCATTCAAAAGGAACATTGTACTCTGGATGACATAAATAATTAGCATACAGCTGCAAATCTTGTCCTCTTGAATCAACTACATACTTCAGTGCAGCACCTTAATGGTTCCAGGTGTTTTAGTTGGTAAACATCTGCTGAGAATTTTATGTGTATACTATATTTTGAAGGTTTGTTTTCAGTTTAAAATATTTTTCGCCATTAAACCCTTTTAAATACAAAGAGAAGTTATTTCTGTATATGAAAAGGCTATTGACCACCAAAAGCCAAATAAATATTGGCACCATGTTTTGCATTGTATCTAGGTATGTGTTATGCATGTTAATTCATAGAAATTCATTCATAACTTGGCACAGTTAAATATAATTCATTTATTAATATTCTCCTGCTTGTGAATGCAGATCTCCATAGATATACCAAAGTCAAGCTGCTCAAGATGTATATTTTCTCATTCGTGCTCTATGCAGATGCAACATGAGCCTTCACAAAGACACTGACAATTCGCAGATTGGGACATCGTGAATGTTGCATTTTGTCAGGAGACTGTGGTTTGTTCTGAGAGTTCAGCTCCTGAAAGTTCAGCATGGGAAGATATTTCCACAATTTGCAATGTTGTCTAGCACATTGAGCTCCAAGCTGGCTGCTGAAAATATTGTCCATTGGACCCAATAATCATTTCAGAACACAGGCTGCTGTTATGATTGAATAGCTCTTGCAATATTAAGGGTCTTGTAAGGAACTGGGTGAGACCACATTGCCTAAAAATAACACAATCTTGAATGCAGATGGAGGCTTCACAAAGCAGTGCTTGCTCTAACAGGAGCAGAAAGTCTTCTTGCAATTCCCACTTCCTCAGTCACTCGCTCCGACCTCACCCAGTTGCAATCACACTAATAAGGAAGAGAAAACCTACTTACGGTGTGTTATACATTTCTATTATTGCTTAGTTGCTTGTCCAGAGTGCATTTGATCACATTCCTAAGTCATCCCTCCAGAGTTCATGGAAATGGTCTGTATAGAAGACCTAGAGATAAGATCTGTTCTCAAATACAATAACAAGTAGTGGGGCTGAGCACACCCCATCATTAATAACCACAGCCCTTTTCCTCTTCATTTAGCCACAACGCAAGGTAGAACAACTGATGCGTCAGCCCTCAACAATCTAGATACACTGAGCATAAGATAAGGCTACAGTTTTCAAAGGGTTCAGAACCCACAACCTTCCTGAAAAAAAGTTCTTTTAAACTATTTAAATGTCGTCGATAGTTTCTCAGGTATGGAAGTTATGCACAGAGATGCAAGGTAAACTGTAAACAGGATGAAGTGAAGGAGACCCTGCATGAATAACTAGCACTGCATTAGTGCAAAGGCTGCTGTATGGTCAACTCCTGTCGAATAGCAGGTATAAAGTCTAAGACAGCACCATTGTTACAGTGCTGTGAATCAGATGGTCTCTTCAGGCATATCTATCCTCACCCCATATTTCATAATCAGAGGAATGATGGTTAGAATTTTACTAGTGAACTCACGCTTCGCTGCGGCAGATCAATATGATTTTTTTATCTTTATAACCTTTTGTCATGATCATCATCATCTTCACTGTATGGTTTCTTTAACGTTGAATCTTGAGTGAAGTGGTTACTGAGCGGCCTTTCATTGTTATGTCACTATGAATTGAGCACAGGCCGACAGAACTGGCCTCTGGAATAAGATATTTAATTTATATAGATTTCTCTGGCTTCCCGTCACTTTTGTACTTGCATGGAAATGTGTGGTAACCTTTCACTCCTTGCTGTATGTTCTGCGTACTGATTAAATACTCACAGCAATAAGTAACAGTGGCTGCTTCTTAGCCTGTTGGCCAAGATCAAATGGGTATTAAAAGGAGTAACCTGTGCCATACTATTTTGTCACACTGTGTGTTGTATTTGGCCTGCTCTCATTATAGTTTTTCTTAGCATGTTTTTTTCCAAGTCAGGAAAGTATTGATGGATGGAAAGTATGCAGATATGCTGTCATAAATCAAGGTTTTGATGGACCATATTGTATGTATACAAATACCTGTCCTTGGATAAATAGGATGAAAAAGATATGTTGCAACATTTTACATAATGTGTAACCATCACTGGGACTGTGTGCCTTCTGCTAATGCATGATCAATCATTAAGATTCACTGACTCAGTCTCTCTTCTCCATTCAAACAGAAAAAAAATTACTCGTCTTTGTTTTCAAGAGCTTTCATGGTCTATCATCTCTTACTTGTCAATTCCCATCTCTACCCTACCGACATCACCACTTTCAGCTTCCCTTTGTTAAATTTTCAAACAAGTACCCTTGTGTTTTCTCTCCCCAGCGCCTCTGATACTTAGAAGGAATTCCTCATAAACAACTGCAGAAATACTCATTATCCTCTTTCCGATCGCTGCTTAAAACTCTCTGCTACTATGATGCCTATAAAAAAACCCCAACAATGCTGATTAGGTACCCGGTGAGTTCACATCACCGCGTGTATGCTGAGTAATATATCTTTCATCCATCTAGTATCTCTTGTCTTGTAGTTAGTTGGTAAGCTGTTTGGAGCAGGAATTATTTTTTTCTTATGTATTTGTACAGCATGTACTTCATGGGGCACTGATCTTTCACTGAAGCTGCTTGGTGTCACTATGCCAGTGATTAAGCATATGGTTAGTTAATACATGAACAAACTAATTGTCATTAAACACTGTGTCCTTCACACTGGTTTGTAACTTCCAGGAGTGCTTTTAATATTACCAAAGGCACCTAATTATCCCTGATGCAAATCTGTAGCCACCATTTAACTGAGGAGAGACACTTTTTGGCTTACATCAGTACTGCATGTGTCCTGGGATTAAAAATTAGATTTATCTAGGTGGTATAACAAAGATTATGATAGGGCATATGAAGAATTTCAAGGAAAAGCTGCTGTTTCCTTGAATGCACTATGGCTGCCTATTCTTATTCAGGCAAGAACATCACAATAAGTATTATCTCCTCTATCTCCTTGCAAAAAAACAACACCCAAAATCATTATGCCCGACTAGGCACAGATTGATTGTTGGCTATGCAAGGGTGATTCCTCCACGTTGACTCTTGTTGTAACATGGCACACACAGATGTTTGGCAACTGCTGACAGCTAGTCAATTGGAAGCCTGTTGCAAGGCTCCATAATCTGATATTTTTACAAAACAATAAGTAGTGGCCCCATGAGAAAACCACTATAGATTAGACACCTGAAAGAAAGGCATTGGGTTTGCTACAGACGGTGTCTCAGGCAAACAGCTGGTCAAACACTTAAAAAGCATATAGGATAGATAAAGTGCTGTCATTGTCATAGCAATTATTTCTTCAAAAGTTGGTTTGGTGATCCACTCTTCTTGTGCTTCTCACAGCTCCAACTGCATGGACCCAGGGGAGATGCGTGTATGCAGATGCACAAAACTAAACCTAACAGCTCTGTATATTTCTAATGATAACATTTGTGAACATTACAAATGTTGCTGTTTTGATAAAAGTTGAGGCTCAATTTGGGCTTTCCAATCCACATGTACATAGAGAACTAATGATGTGGAGGTGGGTACCCAGGAGGTGCAATGACCAGGAAGGGCTGGGACAGAAGACAACTGCTCAAGGGCCTGGAATTTTTGTGGTTCTTTCAGGACTGGCCACCAAGTGTCTAGGAATGCCTGCCATGGCTTTAAAAAAAACCCTAAATAAACAGAGAGGTGGATCAAAAGGAAAAATCTCTCAAGTCATAGCCCTTTGCATGTATAGCTACCCCTTGCACTTAGGGAATACCAGCAGCTGCGTTGTAGCTGCCTCCTGCACCTGAAAGGAAAGGTTTCCCTGTGAAATCTCCCCTCTCTGCCTTCCTCCCCTCCCATGTATCTGTACAGTGAAGCCATGGTGTAGCTGGCATTTGTACACTCTGTTTTTCTACCCTCCTCTATTTCGATATTCATTGGGTGTTGCTGCTTGATACAAGAGGTGACTAGGATGCATGTTGCTTCTGAGCTTGCCAGTTAAGTTACCTTTCTGTGCACTCATAAGTGGTTTTGCATCAGGCTACTACCTTTCCTTATGGTGAGTAAAAGTCATAAAGCTCCCATCAGCTCAATGGCAGTAATGACTACTCTGAAGCTTTTTATAGGTGATAAGCTATTGCAAAGGTCTGCTAGTAATTTGTGGATAGGGTACATTACCGTTATCCTTGAGGAATTTCTGCTTCCTTTTTATATGCCCCTTTTCTCTTGAGGGGCCTTTGAATTAACAACAGGCATTAGTTTGGAGTTTTTCTCATGCCCTCTCTGAGCACAGATAGTGGTTGTTTACCCCTGGATATGATACTGTGCTCTTTGTCAAAAGAGCACCCCAGACTGCTGACTTTTAGGTCCCTCCATCTCTGTGAAATACAGAGGAGGGCAAAGAGGAAGTAAAATAAATGGAAAGATGCCGGAAATGATGTGATGTGGAAGGGATTTTAAGGCCCCAGTATTCATTCACATAATGGCATTGTAATAGGCTATGTTCTGAGGCACAGTGGTGGCACCTTGTTGACTGAGCAACTCCTGCTCTGCTCTGGTTCCCTAATCTCCCCTTCATACTCTTGCCTGACACACTTTGCTGGAATTATTTCACTTGGGAAAAGGGAAACTGCCCAGGGCCCAGAGCAACTTCTGGTCCAATGTCAGTCAGTGCACTAGCAACATTAGCCTTATCAGTCGATTCCACGGTTCAAAACCTCCCCTCTAGCCATGCCCATCCTCACAGGTATTAACCACTAGTGTTGAAATGGGCCCTAAGCCCTATTCCAATATATGGCCCTCTCCAGCCTATGTGTCTTTAAGAGTCTCAGCAGGCTTGCAGACCCTCTTCAATATGGTCTCTCATGAGTTAAACTGTAGCTTGTGCTCTGCCCAGGCTTGCTCAAGCCTCCTCGTGCCTTCCTGGCAATTTTGGGACCTCCACCTCCCCTTGCTATTCCCAACCTAGTCCACCAGTCATAACTACAAAGAAAAGGTAAATCCTCTGGCCATAACTCAGACTAAAGCACCTGGGCTACCCAACACAGTTTGACTCTTGGCCGACCCCCAGCTCCTTACTTGTAGTCAGCATGGAGGTGGGGTCCCCCAGCAGACTCTCAGCCACAGTCACCACTATACAAAGCTCCATCCCTCGCAGTTTGCAGAACCAGACTGCTTCTTCAAACCCAGCCTGGGTTATATATCCACCAAGCTGCTCCTCTGGGAATCATGTACTGAAGTTGTGCTCTATTAAGTCCACATACCAGCTGCACTGCAGTAGCAGTTTCCCTCTTCTACAGGCTGAGCTCTGTCCTGCAGTACTATGGCTGCACCAGCAGCATCACAATAAGTATTCTGTTCCCCGGGCCACTCTGCCCTGTCACCCTACTGCTGAGCCCCTTGTTCTGCATTTGGTGCCTGCTGCTTATCTGTCCTCTACTGACCAGCCTCTCCTGGCTGCTGGTAAGCATTTTCCCGCACTTGGGGCTTCCTGCAGCTGCTGGACATTCTTAAAGTAATAAGAAGTCCCCAGCTCCCTATAACAGGCATCATGAAATCTGGTCCCTGGTCCCAACAATTGTGTCTTCTGCCTTGTCATATGTGCATAGCAGGGTACACAGTTTTGGGATAAGGCATCAGATCCCAATTGAGCCATGGGAAGAGTGGGTGTTCTCCTTGATCCTTTCAGGCAAGGGGAAGGGCCCTGGCAGTAGCGGACACACCCTGCACATCAATGCATGGCTGCACAGGTGGTGTCACAAGCAGAGATTCAACTTCTTCAACCATGGGCTGTTGTTCCAAGAAGAAGGATTGCTAGGAAGGGACAGTGTCCACCTGATGAAGAGAGGAAAGGGCAGCTTTGCAGACAGGCTTGCTAACCTAGTGAGGAGGACTAGGTTTGCCAAGAGATGGAGACCAAAGCCCTGAGGTAAGTGGGGAAGCTACAGACCTGGAAGAAGCATGAGGAGGAGGGGGCAACAGGGGAGCCCTCCTCATTCTTTCTGAGAAAGTAGGGCAATCGGCTAGTTATCTGAAGTGTTTGAACTATGACATGATTGGAATAACAGAGACTTGGTGGGATTGCTTGCATGACTGCAGGACTGGCATGGATGGCGCGACTAGCTGTTCAGGAAGCACAGGCGGGGGAGAAGAGGAAAAGGAATAGTGTTGTATGTAAAAGAGCTGTATGATTGCTCAGAGCTCCAGTATGAAATTGGAGATAGGTCTGTTGAAAGTCTCTGGGTTAAGGTTAGAAGAGAAAGCAACAAGGGTTTCATAGTTTCAAAGTTTCTAGGGTCAGAAGGGACCTGAGCAGATCATCTAGTCCGACCCCCTGCCATGGCAGGAAATAATACTGGGGTCAAATGACCCCACCAAGATGTTCATCCAACCTCCTCTTAAAAACCCCTAGGGTAGGAGCCAGCACCACTTCTCTTGGAAGTTGGTTCCAGATCCTAGCCACCCTGACCGTGAAGTAGCGCTTCCTGATATCTAGCCTAAACCTGCCCTCTGCCAGGTGATGTTGTGGTAGGTGTCTTCTGTAGACCACCAGACCATGAGAATGAGGTGGATAATGCTTTCTTCAGATAAGTTTCTAGATCACAGGCCCTGGTTCTCATGGGATCACCCTGACATCAGCTGGGAAAGCAATACAGCAGTACACAGGAAATACAGGAAGTTCTTGGAGAATATTGAGAACAATTTCCTAGTGCAAGTGTTGGAGAGACAAACCAGGGGCCATGCTCTTCCTGACCTTCTGCTCACAAACGGGAAAGAATTGGTGGGGGATGTAGTAATGGGTGGCAACTTAGGTAGCAGTGACCATGAGATGATCAAGTTCAAGATCCTGACAAAAGGAAGAAAGGAGAGCAGCAGAGTAAGGATCCTGGACTTCAGAAAAGCTGACTTTGACACACTCCAGGAACTGATGGGCAGGATCAGTGGCCCAGGGAGCACAGTCTGAGGGGGAAAGAAGTCCAGGAGAGCTGGTTTTATTTTAAAGAAATATTAATGAGGGTGCAGAAATGAATCATCCCTATGTGCAGGAAGAGCAGCAAATGTGGCAAGTGACCAGCTTGGCTTAACAGAGAACTCTTCAGTGAACTTAAACACAAAAAGAAGCTTACAAAAAGTGGAAGCTTGGACAGATGACATGGGAAGAGAATAAGAATATAGCTCAGGTATGCAAGGATAAAATCAGGAAAGCCAGTTGCAATTGGAGTTGCAGCTAGCAACGCGTGTGAAGGGTAACAAGGGTTTCTACAAGTAAGTTAGCAACAAGAGGAAGATCAGGGAAAGTGTGGGTCCCTTACTGAATGGGGGTGGCAACCTAGTGACAAATAATGCAGAAAAGGCTGGCGTACTCAATACCTTTTTCACCTCAGTCTTCACAGGCAAGCTCAGTTCCCAGACTACTTCATCAGGCAGCACAGTTTGGGAGGAGGTAAGCAGACCTCAGTGGTGAAAGAATAGGTTAGGGACTATTTAGAAAAGCTGAACACATAAAAGTCCATGGGGCAGGATCCAATACATCTGAGGGTGCTGAGGGAATTGACTGATGTGATTGCAAAGCCACTGGCCCTTATCTTTAAAAACTTGTAGTGAGCAGGGGAGGTCCTGGACAATTGGAAAAGGGAAAGTATAGTGCCCATCTTTGAGAAAGGGAAGAAGGACGATCCAAGGAACTACAGACCAGTCAGCCTCACCTCAGTCCCTTGAAAAATCATGGAGCGGATTCTCAAAAAATCAATTTCTAAGCATTTGGAGGACAAGAAAGTGATCGCAAACAGTCAGCATGGATTCACAAAGGGCAAATCATGCCTGGCCAACCTGATTGCCTTCTATGATGAGATAACTGACTCTGTGGATGCGGAGAAAGCAGTGGTATACCTTGACTTTAGCAAGGCTTTTGATACAGTCTCAAACGGCATCCTTGCAAGCAAGCTGAGGAAGTATTTTTTGGAATAATGGACTGGAAGGTGGATAGAAAGTTGGCTGGATCATGAGGCTCAACGGGTAGTGATCAATGGTTCAAGGTCTAGCTGGCAGCTGGTGTCAAGTGGAGTGCCCCAGGGGTTGGTCCTGGGGCTGGTTTTGTTCAATAACTTCATTAACAATCTAGAAGATGGGAAGGATTTCATCCTAAGCAAGTCTGCAGATGACACGAAGTTGCGGGTGTAGTAGATGTGTTACAATAGAGAATAGGCTAGATATGAGTCAACAGTGTGCCCTTGTTGCCAAGAAGGTTAACAGCATACTGGGCTGCATTAGTGGGAGCATTGCCAGCAGATTGAGGGAACTAATTATTCCCTTCTATTCTGTACTGGTGAGGCCACATCTGGAGTATTGTGTCCAGTTTTACCCCCCCCCCGGCACAGAAAGGATGTGGTGTGACAGCCAGAACCAGAGGGATTAATAAACAATAAATATGTGCTTCTTAGAGGCATTTGGTATTTTGCCTAAACAGGTAATATTAGTTAATATAAAGCTTGTAAGTTTGTAAACTGCAAATGTAATTTGTCTGTCATAAGTTTAACCAAAATGATAAAATTAACTGTTTGTAGAACTGACTGGGCCCCATAGGCAAAGCTGTAGCTGCAAGATTAGCTGACCTAATGGTTTCTGCTCAGGGTTCAACTTTAACAATAAAAAACTAGATCCAACTGCCTGCCACACCCAACACATTCCAGGAAAGCACATCCCAAGAAAGCATATTCAAATGAAACCTAAAAGGGGTTGGGGCTTAGGCGGACCAATGTCAATTTCAAACCTAAAGGTGCTGCATTGTAATTTGCTTATTGTATAAACCCAAGTTTGGGTAGTAACCTTTTATGATAATTTTTAGCACCTTTTAATCCCATAGGGTAACAGCTATAGGGCAAGATCGTGAGTAGCTCTAAAGCCAACAGATTAGCATAAGACTGGGTATAAAAAGCACGTGCATCAGGTGACCAGCAGGAAGGAGGGAACAGAACGGCCATTTCTGTTCCACGCCCAAACCCCAAACTCCTGGTGTGAGTGAGGATTGGCTCCTGACCAAGGGACCGGTAATCCCTCTGACAGCGTTGACCGGGAACGCCTGACTTTGCTGGAATCACTTGGCACATACCTGGCATTGAGGGACTATCGATAAGTTGCCAACCCATGTCTGTCTGCCTGTTGTTTTGAACAGCCCAGTGGCTAATACCCTTGCAGATGGCCTGCGACAGAATTGATCTATCTGTTGTTATTATCTGTTGTTATTATTTACTATTAGCTCTTTAATACTGCATTATCTGCTTATCGCATTTATCTTTCTGT
Source organism: Crocodylus siamensis (assembly GCF_052110815.1). NCBI lineage: Eukaryota > Metazoa > Chordata > Crocodylia > Crocodylidae > Crocodylus > Crocodylus siamensis. The sequence goes on from NC_143401.1 coordinate 81,380,064, forward strand.
TAACTGTAGTGTGTGTGTAAGCTATAATAAATTTACCTTTACTTCACTCCCAACTTTGCCTCCTCAATCCAAAACTGAACCTAACAGCCCAGTTGGCCTGTGATAGAATTGATACACTCACAGTGCCCAGCTGGCCTGTGACGTGGACAAGTTGGAGAGAGTCCAGTGGAGGGCAATGAAAATGGTCCAGGGCTGGGGGAACTGGGCTTATTTAGTCTGCAGAAGAGAAGACTGAGGGGGAATTTGATAGCAGGCTTCAACCAGCTGAAGGGGGTTCCAAAGAGGATGGAGCTAAACTGTTCTCAGTGGTGGCAGATGACAGAAGAAGCAATGGTCTCAAGTTGCAGTGAGGGAAGTTTAGGTTAGATATTAGGAAAAACTTTCTTATGAGAAGGGTAATAAAGCACTGAAACTGGTAACCCAGAGATGTTGTGGACTCTACATTCTTGGAGGTTTTTAAGACCTGGGTAGACAAGGCCTTGGCTGGGATAACATAGTTGGGGTGGTCCTACTTTGAGGAGAGGGTTGGACTAGATGACCTCCAGAGGTCCCTTCCTATGAATGGAATTTTTAATGATTCTATGATGCTACTTGCCAATGTAGGAGGAGCCCAGGATCATGATCACATAATTGATCCAGGTTTCCCCTGCACTGGCAAGTAGAAAGCTGGATGCCCAGTAAACCAGTGCTGTCCCAGGGCTAGGACCGATAATCAGCTGATTGTGTGGTCCCAGGCCAGGGCCACACTGGGGTCAGTCCCAGAGCCGCACCATGCAGACAGCGTCAGGCTACATAGCAGGGACCCTGCTACATGTTTAATTTAAGGTATAATGGAAACCAGCCCCAGAATTAGTACTATATTTTTGGCTTATTTCCTGTTGTATCAAGCCATTAATTGCCTGAATGTGTAGCCAAGTCACTATTTAAGATGCAATTAACTGGTTAATTGTATCTGAGCTATAACATCTGCCAGGGACTTAAATAGCATACACCACCAAAACATCTTAACAGTTAGCACTGGTCTTACCAACATGAACTCTCTCCAGTGACAGAAATGGAAGAGATTCAGAGAGGACCAATAACTACCTCCTTTGTAAGCTGACCATCATGTTAAAAAGAAGATATTATATCTAAGGAAAAGGTGAGGAATGTTTGAGCCCTGATTTAGAACCTGAGGTTCCCTTGAATATTCAGCCCATATTACCGGTGATGATGATCAAGTCTTTTATTTGGCAATGATAAAGCTCAAGTAACGGACTGTTACATACTTTGCTGTTGCATGGCTGACATGCCCAGCATTCTAGTGCTATTTTCAGCAAATGCTTAGCACTGCACGCAGCATTGTTACCAACAAAACAATCTTCCAGAGATCGTAAAATGTTAAGAAGTTCATTTGTTTAAAGCATTATGAAATAGTTTCCTTACAGATCTCATCCTTTAATTTCCTGCACTGAGGCTGAGGTGCGGGACACCAATACTGATAGATCAGATTAACACCTCCGATGCTAAGATTTTCCACAGTGCTAATGCAAAACACATCATCACAGCTTATGATATGAGCTCCAGATCCCTTGACCTGCTGAGGCCAAGGAAGTTGAACAAACTAACATTGACTTTGGGTAAAAAAGAACAATAAGGGATGCTATTCTTTTATTGTAAACTAGCCCAACCTGAAGGAGGGGCAGCTTTGTTTTCTCAGGGGGAAAAAAATTCCAAAGAACCACCTTTAATTTTTTTTTAACGCTCCTCAAATCAGTTCTGTACTCTGCAGAACAGGGCTCCATATTAACACAGAATATTACTAACCGTATCTAGTCTCTTAATGAAAATTACCTGAGGTTTGTAGCTTTCTAAACTTGAAAATCTTGTTAAACTGTCTAATCTGAGGTTTGGAAAACAAGAACTAAATTTAAGAAGAAATGATTTGACTGAGTCTCAAGAAAAGAAACCTGATATGTTTAAATACCCACAATGTGACAGAATAAGATTTCCCATGTTATGCTCAGTACCAAGGCAATTTAAATACTTTCATTCTGTTTAAAAGAATTTTGGCAAGTGATCTGTTATGTATTTACGACCTGTGCTGTGACAGGGCCTTGCAACTCCCAGTCGCTGGCCGTGGTCATGGCCATTGTGGTGAACGCTGAACAAACTAAGAATAAAAGATGACGTCTTCCCCCAAGAGTGTGTAATGTCATTTGTAATAGAAAACTTTTTTGATGTGCAACAATTTGAGTGAGGAGCAGGGTTGCGAACAAAATGTTTGGGCTTTAGCAATTTGCTCTTGCTATGGGGAAATAGTTTGTTAGAAAAATGTGTTTAACCTAGTGCACAGTCGAAACAGGTGTTTCTATGATATAGCATTTATGGCACAATGTCCATCCATATAATCATAATACTTTCGTAAGATATTTTTTACTAAAAACCTATGTACTATCATGATCCAGAAAGAAACATTTAATATAAGTTACTCCCTGGATCTCAAATATTGTGGCCAGCAGATATTGAGAGATGTCTGCTGGTGATGGGCTAGATTTCCATTGAGTTCCATTAGTACACCTGGGACAGCTGTACTGAAATTCACAAAGGAAACTCCGTTTTATACTGGTGTAATTGAGAGGGTAATTGGCTCACTGTATGCTCCTGAGAGAGACAATATAGCTCATCTCTATTAAAGTTGCCTACAATCCAGCTGCAGGAGAGAGGTACATTGTATGAATTCTTCAACACAAGAGTTATTCAAATTAGAGACAGGAATGTTCTGTGAGGTCATTTAGTTCATGCAACCCAGCCAGTTCACCCTTCTTTTCTACAGCAAATTTTCAGTGTTATGCCCAGGTTCATTTTAAAAGCTGAGCACTCATCAACCCTGGCTAACTTCAATAAGAGTGGGAGGGCATTTAGATCATACAGGCCTGGACTTTACATGTCAAGCAGCGGGGTTTCCATCATTTATGTAGGAGATTTCCATAATGTAATACCTCCCATTGTTAGGAGATTTTTCCTGATGCTCAATTTCATCCCATTACTCTGTCTTAGCTTTTGCTCAATTTCACTGCATTATACCCTCTTGAACAGAGCCTTTCCCCTTTCGTATTCAGCTACTTCCACTGTAGAGTGTTATTATCACTATTCTCCACCCAAATCCTCTGTCAATTGATCTCACTGTGATCATCTCATACACACCTTCAGAAATGGGATGATGTTAGAGAAGGACTTGCTCTACCGATAACCTAGTTTGTGGTCTTAAAGGAGTCCTTACTTATTTGTGGCCTTTAACCATCAGTGTAAAATAAATAATGATGCTAAATTGCCAAATGCCAATGGAAGAGCAGGGAAGGTGTGACGAAGGGATTTAAATGCCAGCACTATACATTGGGTCTTGGGGTTTTTTTTTATATATATACATGCATATACCCCTAATCTTCACACGATAAGAAGAAAAATAGCTACCTGAAAATACGATAAAATAATGCAAGAACTTTCAGGACTAAACTTCACATTTCATATAGGTGAAAACTTTGAGGTGCTGAATACCCTCAATTTCCAACAGAAAAAAAAGGCACCCAGAGTATTGCAGCCTGTATCATTCATCTTGCTGAACTTAAATAGGGAACAGCAATAGGAAAAGCTCTTGCAACCGGCAGCACCGGGCCGGTTCCTCTTCTCCTCGGCCACCAAAGCCGAACGCAGGCCTCGGGCACTTTTAAATAGGGAACAGCAATAGGAAAATGGTACTCTGGCATACATGTAGTCATTCTTCTTATGTGTGGAACTACCTAGGCCCTGGAGGATTCTCTCTTCCCCTTATTTGTGCACCAGGAAAGAGAAGCTATGCATAGTTTAGCATGGAATGTCCTTTGAATTTATATACTGGATGGGGGGGGAGTGGGACAGGGAACAAAATATTCATGCTCTGCAAATCCCCAAGACTGACGACAGCTCTTGCACAACTCCCTACCAAGACCACATCTAATTGCAGTTACCCCATAACTCCCTTTGGGGAGCAAAAGAGAAGTCTGAGGACGTCTGTGCACATTCTACCCCCAATTCTGTGCACTGACCCATCAAGGAGGTTTATAAATGAGCGCTGTCTGAAAAATCAGGATGCCAGAACTTGCCTGGTCCTTTGGTCCTTCACCAATAAGAATTCATGAAAGAAGAAGAAAATCATTGACCCTCGGTTTTTATCCAGTTTTTACTCTGACAAATTCCTTGTAAATACAATGGAAAGCTTGCTGAATAACGAGAATAAAAGGTGAATGAAGACCCCAATGATTCTGAGCTCAGTGTTTATTGTACTTTTATAGTTACTGACTAGCATTAACTGAAGCAGCATTTTGTTCTAAAACTGAATATTTTTTCCCCACCAAGTGTTATCACGATGACATTTGGATAACTTGTTCTTTCAGCTCTGGCTGACCACTTTAGTCTTAGGTAAGAGATGGACAAAGCTTTTGTCAACTGATGCTCTCTATTAATGTGATTGCAAAACTGGGTTATCAGGCAAACAGCTAATCAGCCTCTGGAATTACTGACTAGAAATGTTCTTCTCTCTGGATTTTCACAAAATGCTCTGAACATAAGTAGAAAAGATCAATACTGACATTTAAATTTCAGGAGCTTATATTAAAACATAAATCAGGTTTTACCATTGGATTTTTCTGGTGGTTCTAGATCAGAGGCGGGCAATTATTTTGGGTGGAGGGCCGCTTACTGAGTTTTGGCAAGCCATCGAGGGCCACACGACAGGCAGCCAGGGCAGTTCAATATTAATTTTCTAAATATTTTAGGGGCCCCACGGGCTGGATTGAATGGCCTGGCAGGCCACATCTGGCCCCCGTGCCGCATTTTGCCCACCACTGTTCTAGATTAACCACAAGAGAACGGTAGTTCCTGCAAAAAGCACAGCCTACAATCTTATTGCAGCAGAAATACCTTATGCAACCAAGATTTATTTCTATCCAGTGTTTATATAAGAATTTCCTGGATGAGAATGTCATTCCAGCAATCACCTGTGGTGAATTTAACAGATGTAGCAAGGTTTATTTTAACTAGCAATGTGCATCTTGTCCTTTCTGTTGGGTTTTACAGTTATATTATGAACTTGTCTTCTAACTGTTAATTTTACTTGTATCCCTAGTGCTTTACCTTTCCACCTAGTCTGCCTAAAGCCCAATCCTGTAATCCTTTCTCTAGCAGGATTTGACTCAAAATGTTTGCTTCCTTTTGAAGTAGAGGATTCATTGGCTACTTATCTGCTGTACTGCATGTGATCTGTACTGTCTGACCAGTCATGAAGAGAATATATGATCGCCATGGAGCCATAGTTATGAATGGTCTTCTAGACCAGTAAACTCCCCTCAATTTTTCTTGGGGTAGAAATCTCTCAAGCTGATGGGCTTATTTCCTTATATATTTCCAAACCATCTCCAGGACAACTTGGACAACTGGGCAGCTCTTTGGCAGGCACTTAGCTGAGGACATACACTCCACCCTTCCAGCTGGAGGGTCCAGCGCGGTCGGTGCATCTTCACATGTTATCAAATCTAGTCCTTATATTATAAAATATAGGGCGGTAGGAATCAGTGACATAGTTCTGCTTTGCTCTCAGGTCCAAACCTATAGAACCTAGTCAGACTGCAAGGGCTTCATGTAACATAGGTGTGACAATGTAGCCTACACATTGCTATAAGAGATTTGTCTAGTTATGGAGAAAAAAGCTGACCATAAATTATTAAAACCAGGTTGTTAACTCAGTGAGCCATGGAGTGCTGTAAAACTTGTCTTCATTATCTTGATCACCAAATGCTGGCATCACTGGCAGTGCCATTTCATGAGCTGAAAGTCCTTCCCAACACAGATTCTGTCATAGAGAGGCAAGTGCCTGCAACACTGAAACCTTTGCATTGCCTGAAAATTATAGCTGCTCAGTATACTGTATTCACACCAGCCTTACAAATACAGATTTCAACTGTTATGCTATGTAAAGGCTGCATTTTTTTGATGCAATTGTGAGCTTTCTTGTTTTGGAAATGCTTTTGGCTTCAGTAAAAGAACCTCATTTGCAAAGGTCTGAACGCTGCATCCAGCCCATGCTGCAGGAAAAAAATTGAATGGGACAGACTTATTTAATGCCATCACAGGAAGAATAGAAGGAGCTGCCTAGGATCAAGGGCAAGGAAAGCCCAAGAAGAGCTCTTCAAATGGCAATTGGATTTATTCAATGAAGCAGAACTAAGACTTCTTATAAAGGGTTTATGTTAACCTTATGTTAAGGGTTGTGGGTTTCATTATAAATGACTTATTAAATACCACAGATCTAATACATTTTGGACCAAAACAATTTCATGGACATAGTACTAATGCTCAGAAACATTACATGCAAAACATCTCATCTGGTGATTCAACTGCATAAAAATATCAGGAGAGTATGCCCATGTTATTTGGACGTGCCAAGTGGGATACCGATAAACTAGCAGTATAAAGTAGGGAGCAGATACTCTCTTCAGGCTCCCATTTCAAAGTACAGGGGTATAGATTCTCATGGTCACAGTAAAAAATGTGCATATTAATTTCTAGAAAGGAGAAAGGCATTTTTATTGGGAAAAGTGACAATAGAAATGATAACTATAGAGGATAGACCTCTCAGTATCCGATATGACTGATAACATTCAGACAATCAAAGTTTTCCTCTGTAAAAAACATACATACAACAAATATATACAAATATTTGAAACTATGAATCTCTTAGCTTTTCTACATATGCATCATTACTATATTTTTACCCATAATAGAGCCAAAGTATTGGCTACTGCTGAATAGGAATGACTGATATACCATTCCATGAGAGTAGAGGGATCATAGTCTGTTCCAGAATATTTTTCCTTGCAATAGATTCTTCTTCTCTTTGTATCAGTGAAATCTCTGGGGTTGCTCTGGTGTGATATGAGCCCAAATATGAACAGTAAAAGAACAACAATGAAATTTAGGAGCCATAGCCTCCTTCGCCTAGAATGATGTCATCAGGGCTATATGCATGAGACAGGCCCTGTAACTGCACCACTGAACATGATTTGTTCTTTAATCTCTTGGGATAGAGATGCACAAGTCATGCATATCAACTACTTATTTTGACTTTACAAGACAGAGAGGGAGGTTAATTCGACCAATGAATTATATATTAATTAACAAAGTTATTGAAATAAACTTTTTTAAAGGAAGTAATTATAAAAGTAACTTTATACATAATACTTTTAGATCCAAAATGAGAAATGTATGTGACGACTAGGGGCCAAAACATGGCACATTTAATTTAAGCCCTGGCAGCAAGGGGCAGGTTCCATTGCAGCTGTAATAAATTACATACAAGTGCTACAGAACAATAACAAAAACTGTGAGCCATCCATTTCAGTACCATTTACAAGAAATCAATATCAATACTTAATGCAATACTGGTGAAAAATGAGCAAAGATACAGAAAGCATAATAAACCAGTAATGAAAGACCTTGCAGTGTTTCACTTTGGAAGAAAAAACTAACTGTCTATATTTTCATGTAGAGGGATATTTCATGGAGGCAATGTGCTGGAGGTATGAGTGTTTTGCAGATCTAAGTTTAAAATAACCTCTTTATTAAATTTTAAAAAGTTCTTTAAACTGTGGATTACTAGCTTAGTAAAACTCATACATATGGAAGGAAACAGTTCATCTTTTTAATGTACTGGAGATCTTTCACTGGCTTTCCTTGGATAATGCAAAGTTTTATGATGTACATCAGTGAAGGCCTATATGATACCAGTCATAACCTAGTTTAATGTTTCTCTGCATTGCTTTGGGAATGCAAGGTTTCAGTGCTCCACCAGCTGATAGGAAAAGTAACTTGCCAATGAAAAATATGTATCATCCTTTATGAGTGGCACCATGTTCTCAGATTATTTCTTTCCACAACATGGAAACAAGCCCCATGCTGTGATATCAAAGACTATTGAGGAAGGATCTGTTGCAAAGTGCAGTTTGGAATCAAATAATTCTGCAGATCTCAAATAGGAAATCCCTTTTTACAGAGGATACTACAGTACATTGAATTACCATTCTTCACCATTACCTTTATCAGCCACTCACCCCCTTCAGTCAAGACAGAGAGCTTTGGGGGGAAAGCCTCCAGCCTTTCTCATTTTCCTATAATGCCTTCCATGCCTCTGAGTACAAAGGCAAATGTTTATTTCCCCAAAATTCTCTCTACATTTAAAAAAATGAGATGATCTAAGCCTAAGAGATTACTTCTGCTCAGAAAAAGTATCTTGCTTGTGAGGAGTGAAAAAAGTGGTCTGAAAACTAGCAGATCTTATTATGTACGGCATTAAATATCATAAAGCATAATAAGGCTGAATAACCTTTAGGTCCTAGTTAGAGTGGTATCTTGAGGGATATTTGTGGGGTGGGGGGAGGAGAGAAAGCCTGCTGGTGTATCTTCCATGGCTACGTCAATGGAGAAAAAGAAGTTAGTTCTACAGAACGGTAGTGTTTGTGCCCCACAAACAAAAAAAGGTCTGTTCGGCACTGCATCGTGTGTTATAGTACTGTCTACCCGAGTGTTATTGCATACTGAATTCAAGGCAACTTTTATTGTGTTGGGCACACACATTTAGGCCATTTCTAAGTCATGATGTGTTTCATGCACGCCATCTCTAAAATCAACTTCTCCTCTAAAATCCAGCAGTTCATATTCTCATCCAAGTCTGTTATTTCATATCTTGAATAGAGCAGCTTTCTGTTTTCTAGCCTTGACCGCTGTGCCCCTGCTCCTCTCAAGACTATTCTTGGCTCTGTGCTGTGACCACGGCAACCTGCTGTTTGAGCCCCTCCGCTGACTTCTCCTTCACCTCTCTGCCTCAAAGACATATTTCTTGTCTTTGAACATTCAGGCCCTTCATAATTTAGCCCTATTCTTCCTTGGTGACCTAATAATTCATCACAGTACCCACCCCCCAGGCCTTTCCTCTGTTAGCATTCCCAGATTTCACCACCTGCCCGTCAGTGTCATGTTTAAATATTTCCATGGTTTTTCATACACCGATCTTTGTACATAAATTCTGATAAAATGCAAATATCCATTTATCTTCCTTCAAACCCCAATGTGACACTCTCTAGTGTTCGAGGACTCCAACTTAGACAATACATGGGTCTGTGAAGCTTGCAACAAACTGTGTTGCTCTCGAAGTGGGCTTTTCAGCCACAAACAGGTTTATCAGACATCTGACTAGACCTTTACATGAACACCATGATCCAGGGGATTGATGGTTGCCTACATACTACTATTAATGATTAACTAGTAGGGTTGGTTTGTAAGGTGTGAGTGCTTTTGAATAGCAAAATAGATCATGAGTAAAAAAAATACAAAGTAGTGAAGTATCAGAAGTTACCCTTGCTATTCAGTCTTTAATATTTCTCTTTAGTATGCAGTGATCTAACAATCAGCATTTCAATCACTTTGTTGTTGTTCCATCTTTTAAAGAGGTATATTATATAATGAATTGGATCATCTACAGGGCTGTCAAAGTTGACTTCCAAGGAGCAAAGAGCGCCATAATTTAGCTGACTATAGGCCTGCTCTTATGACAAAATAGAGAGCAAGCAACGTATCTTAATAACGGGTCAGTAAAATTTTTAACAAGTGGGTTTCCATAGCAATACAAAGTAAAATAAAAATAGAACTTAGCTGAAATCAGGAATTTGCTTACAAAATCTACAAGTATTAATTAGATTGAAAAGAAACTAATTCCCACAATTTATTTTTGCAATTTAAGGAAATGCAACTCAATATAAATATTTCACTCAGTGCAAATTTCTACTAAAACAAGTGCAGGAAAAATAGACCCTAATAAAACAACGAGGAAATTAATGTCACCCAAAACAATAAAAGTACAATAATAAATAATAGCTTAGCCTTAGGGATGGTTAGCCCAATATCCAATCACTATATACTTACTAGTACAAATTCAAAATATTTCCCATTCAGTGGAATTCATCAAAGATTTAACAAACACCTGCACCAAAATGTGAAGTCTATCCATCATGGACACTTGTATGAAAGTAAATTTTCAAGAAGTTAGAGTTTTGATCTAGACTCATCAGTCATGTTAACCTGCAGAAACCATTGAATTTACATCAATGTAAAGAAAAATAGAAGTCTTTTTATGGGACCTTTACTAGCACTGAGGTACAAGAGATGACATTGCAGGGTAAAGAATGGATGAAATTGAAAATGAATGTATCAAAATATATTTTGCCATAACTCTTACCTAGAGATCAAATTTAATAATAAAGGAGAGAAAGAAAAATGGAGAGTAGGTTACACAGTCTTAATGAAAAGACTTACCTTACATTGGTATAAACTATCCCATATATATTGTGACAACTATCCCATATATATAACAATCACATATATACTGTCACAAGAAATTAACATAAAATAGATGATGTGCCAATAGCCCATACCCTAACTTACCTCACAGCAACTTTTTTGTCATCCCTTATTGCTAGGTTGTTTACATTTTAAAAATACCCCAAAAAATCAATGTTTATATTGCCGCCATAGTCCTGCGAAATGAAGAGCTATACTGAGCCTTAAAAACAAGGCTGGTCCCCATGATCTTCCAAGGTCCCTTCCAGCCACAGATTGTAGAATCTATTAATCTGTGAATACCAACCCCAAGACAAGGAAAACAGAAACCCTTTAGTTACCACCTACAGCCCCCTAGCCTGAACGTCTCATACACATTATTAATGACCTCCAATCCCTCTTACAAAATGACAACCATCTCAACGTAGCCATGGGGGAGAAATCTGTCCTGACTTAGAGGGAACCCCCAGCCTTTAACAGGATCTTTCCAGCAACAGAGTACATAACTGCTATTCTCACCAAGGCTAAGGACAGACATTCAAAAAGCCTTACTTTGAATTGATTCAATCTTTGCAGGGTAGTCTAACCTGGCTAGGCTAAATCACTTTGTAACTGCACAGACATCCCAGAAATACCAGCACATGCCTGCAGTCGCTCAGGCTAGAATCCGGGGGGTGTTAGAGCAGCCATCCCTTCCCTTTCATAGTACTGAGCTGAGGGGGGCGTGGCCAGGCCCTAGCAGAATGCTCTGACTGGCTCAGCAGGGAATGGTAACACAGTGTTTATCATCCCTAACTCAATGTTTATCACCCCATTAAGAAAACAACAGAGGGACATTACCAACTACCTGTTGATTCTGCCTTTTGATTCTACCTGTTGATTCAGCATTGAATCATAGCCAGCATGTGGCCTGCTAGCTAATACACAGATGCCTCTCTCAAAGGCAGAGGGAAAGGGGGAATTCTTCCTAGCAGGGAATGGTGGGGGAGAGGGAGAAACAGCCCGCAGTCTTGCCAGAGCTGCAGCCAGGGAGTAGAGGGGAGGAACCAGGCCTGCTGCGGAGCAGAGAGCCCTGCCCAGCCCAGAGAGCATGCCAGGATGCTGGGGTGTCTGATTTATCTTAAACCAGCAAGGCGTGTGGGGCAGACATTGCATAAACTGGTTTGACCCAAATCAGTTAAGTCTGATAGTGCATTCAACCAGGTTTATCTCAAACTGGTTTCCGCCATTTTCAAACTGGTTTATGTGCACTGAACATCTGTTCTGTTACAGGTTTAAACCAGTTTCTGATCACTTAAACCAGTTTATGTGTAATGTCTGTCCCTAGCCCAAATCATCAGACCTTGCTCCAGATCTCAATGCAAGCTGCCAGCCCTCATCAAGACAGATCACATCATCACTGGATGAAATACCATAGATTATAACATCTAAGATTAATTTTCCTGGACCTCACCTGCTTACATTGCCGCTCTGCTGTCTACATGGGGCAGATGGAGTGATCCCTACATGTAAAAATGAATGAACAGCCATCTGACGTCAATACCAGAAAAACACAAGCTGGTGGCAAAAAATTTTAACCTCTCTGGACATTCCATTGCTGACCTTAGTGTGGCTGTTCTTAGACAACAAGACTTTAAAATACAGCTTGAATGGGAAATTATAGAACATGAAATCATACACAGACTGGATTATGGCCACAAAAAAGTATGGTCTAAATCAAGATTGTGGATTCTTATCCCATTATCCTCCTTAGGTTTTATAAGCCCCATGTCCCTCATTGAGTTAACTGCTTTGTTTTTCTCTCTCCTACCTACCTTGCCTCTCTCAGTATGCCCCCTTCTTTTGTCTCCTAATCACTGTTTTCTATTTACCAGCTCTGCTTCCTGTAGCCACAGCATCTGATAAAGTAAGCCCCCTGTTTAGGAAAGCTTATGCTACACATCTCTGATTTAGTTTGTAACAGGGGTTGGCAACTTTTTTTGGCAGAGTGCCAAAAACACCCAGAACCACAACTTGTAAGATGTTGGCATGCCAGGGACATAAGGCAGGGGAGCCACAAGGTGCCTGATCCTTGTTGTGACAGTGTACCCCTGTCCCTTCTCCAAGGTGTGAGTGCCAAACAAAATGCCTTCATGTGCTGTGCTCTCGCATATGTACCAGGGGTTGTCTACCTCTGGGCTACAGCTGTAGCAAATCTATCTACCCTGCCTCCTACAAGACAATATTATAACACCTAGTCATTCATGACTATCCATTTACTTCAATAGATCCATTCTATTTTATCTTATGCTTTTACATATTATTCCTATGACAAAGTTAAATATAACACCCTATTTTAGCTGCCCCATTGTGAAAGGCAAATTTGTTGTCAAACAGTGTAGGACATGTCAAAAATTTAGCAAGTGGTTACAGCAAATTGCTCATTACAATGATATATGTTGTATATTTGTACAACACTTAGCAAAGTGACAGCCTGGTCAAAGACTAGGAATACTAGGTGCTACTGTAATAAAGGCATTGTGTATAATTATGATGATGATGATGATGCAGGGTAACGGTAAGAGAACAGGACCTCGTCTTTCCACCACTGGAGCCTCCAGTACTGCTCTTGGCACTAGATATAAGACTCTAAAGGCTCTGAGGACTGGGATTTTGTCTGGCTTATATATATATGTATGGAGACTTCCTGAGCCCTCTTCCTAACCTCTTCCCAGAGGTGCAACAAGCATAGTTTGAGCCCTAGGCAAACCATGCTAGTTAGGAGGTGGGGCAAGTGGTGCCACTGAGTGTCAGAGGGAAGTGGGTTCTGAAAGCAGAGGGCAGGAATCTTACCTGATTCAGAGACTCAACAACAGTCCCCAAGTTGCTGCTGCTGCTACCTCCATACCCACAGTGTGGTCTGCCTGCCCTGGCTTTTGCTCCTACATCAGCAGTGTGGTATCCATGCACCCAGATTTCATAGACATTAGATTTCATAGACATTAGGGCTGGAAGGGACCTCAGAAGATCATCGAGTCCAGCCCCTCGCCCGAAGGGCAGGAAGTCAGCTGGGGTCATAGGAGCCCAGCAAGATAAGCATCCAATTTGCTCTTGAAGGTGTTCAATGTAGGTCTTGATCCACCTCCGATGGCAGGCTGTTCCAGACCTTGGGGGCTCGGACAGTAAAGAAATTTTTCCTTATGTCCAGCCTGAAACGGTCTTGCAGTAGTTTATGACCATTCGACCTCGTCATCCCTTGGGGCGCTCGGGTGAACAGACGTTCCCCCAGATCCTGGTGGTCACCCCTGATAAACTTATAAGTGGCCATCAGGTCACCCCTGAGCCTGCACTTTTCCAGGCTAAAGAGCCCCATGGCTCTCAGCCTGTCATCATAAAGTCTGGTTTCCTGACCTCTGATCATGTGCGTGGCTCTTCTCTGAACTCTCTCAAGCTTCTCCACATCCTTTTTGAATTGTAGAGCCCAAAACTGGACACAGTACTCCAGCTGAGCCTCACCAAGGCCAAGTACAAGGGGAGAATGACATCTTGGGATTTGCTTGAGAAGCATCTATGGATGCAAGCCAGCATTTTGGTCGCTTTACTAGCTGCAGCATCGCATTGCAGGCTCATGTTCATCTTATGGTCAATGATGACCCCCAAGTCTTTTTCTTCCATAGTGCTAGCCAGTGTAGCACTGCCGAGCCTATAAGGATGCTTCAAGTTTTTTTCCCCAAGGTGGAGAACCTTGCATTTTTCGGTGTTAAACACCATAGGTTCTCGTTTGCCCATTTGCTGAGCCTGTCCAGGTCAGCCTGGATCACCTGCCTGTCTTCTGATGTGGATGCTTTGCCCCAAAATTTGGTGTCATCAGCGAACTTGGCCAGTCTGCTTCTGACTCCAATGTCCACATCATTAATGAAGGTGTTGAACAATATGGGTCCACGGACAGAGCCTTAGGGGACCCCACTGGTCACAGGACACCATGATGAGTGACTTCCATCAATTACTACCCTCTGGGTCCAACCACGGAGCCAATCACCCAGCCAGCAGATTGTGGTAGACCCAAGACCACAATTGGCCAGTTTCGCCAAGAGGTAATCTTCTAGGTTGGCGGACCTCCTCTGGCGGGCTTTAAACTAGGCTCATCGGGGGAAGGGGAAGATGAGGGCGGAGGAAATATCAGACTGCCAAACCAAACAGCACCCACAACTACAGCCCAGCCCAGACCGACAAGCGAAGCAATCAACCAGATAAGAGAGAGGGGGCAGGGTAAGGTTGGGACTAGGGGGTCAGTACACACACCCACAGGAGGCCTCAAATGCCTCTACACAAATGCTCGTAGTATGGGCAACAAGCAGGAGGAACTCACCCTCCTGCTGACTGACACCAGCCCGGACATAGTGGGGATTACAGAAACGTGGTGGGATGAAACGCATGATTGGGCGGTCAAGGGCTATAGAAAGAGGGGTGGGGGCGTGGCGCTCTATATTAAGGAGGAATACACATCCTCATTAATTAGCAAGGAGCCAGGGGAGGGGAACTCTGAAGTGCTTTGGGTTAAAGTACAAGGCAGTCGAGGGGAAAGGGACTTAATGGTGGAAGTCTACTACAGACCTCCCAACCAGGGAAAAGAGCTTGACCAGGAATTCTTGGGTCAGCTCACAGAGGTAGTGAAGGCTAAGGATGTGGTTGTCATGGGGGACCTGAACTTCCCAGACATCTGCTGGGAAGAGCAGTCAGCCAGGTCTGAACGCTCACATAGGTTCCTGGCCAGAGTGCAGGACCTCCATCTAACCCAGGAGGTGCACAGCCCCACAGGGGGGATGCCTTGTTGGACCTAGTGCTGGCCACGGGTGATGACCTGGTGAGGGGGCTGCGAGTGCTCGACCACCTGGGTGACAGCGATCATCGCCTGCTGGAATTCACCATCCAGCACAAGGTGGCAAAGGCATGCAGTAAGGCAGCGGCCCTAGATTTTAGGAGGGCAGACTTCAACGAGCTAAGGAGGATAGTTGGAGAAGCGCTGAGGTCCCGGTGGGGAGGGGAGCCAGGTGTCCAAGGAGAGCGGTCGCTCCTTAAGGAGACAATCCTCCAAGCCCAAAGGAAGGTAATCCCAACAAGGATCAAAGGGAGCAGGAGAGCACACAAGCCTCTGTGGCTCACCAAAAGAATCCGGGAATGTCTCCTTGCTAAAAAGGAGGCTTATACCCAGTGGAAAGAAGGGGTCATCACCAGGGAGGGCTATTCTGTAGTTACTCGGGGATGTAGGGAGGCAGTTAGGAAGGCCAAGGCAGAGATGGAACTGGGACTAGCTTCCCAGATTAAGGACAATAAGAAGTCTTTTTTTAAATATGTAGGGGGTAAAAAGAAGGTCCCGGGTAATGTGGGGTCCTTGCAGGACGACATGGGTAACTTGGTCATCACACCAGACGGCAAAGCTAACATGTTTAACGATTTCTTTGCCTCCATCTTCCTAAGTAGGGACCAGAACAGCCACCTCCCTGCTGGGTCCCCCTTGGGCCCCGGGGGAGGCACATCTGGGCCACGGGTTAGCGAGGATTTAGTTAGGGAGCTTCTGGAGGGGTTCGACATATTCAAGTCAGCCGGCCCGGATGATCTCCACCCTAGAGTTCTAAAGGAACTGGCCAAGGTCATTGCAAGCCCCCTAGCACAACTTTATGAGCACTCGTGGTGCTCTGGTGAGGTACCGGAGGACTGGAAGAGGGCCAACGTGGTCCCCATCTTCAAAAAAGGCAGGAAGGAGGACCCAGGAAACTATAGGCCAGTTAGTCTCACCTTGATCCTAGGCAAGCTGTTCGAGAAAATTATGCTGGCACACATCCAGGATAGTCCAGCAGGAGACTGCATGCTTAGGGGCAACCAACACAGGTTCATCAGTGGCAGGTCCTGTCAGACCAACCTGGTGGCCTTTTACAATCAGATCACCAGATCATTAGATGCAGGGGTAGCAGTGGATATAGTCTTCCTGGACTTCCGGAAGGCTTTTGACACTGTCTCTCACCCTGTTCTCATTAAGAAACTGAGGGGCTATGGTGTAGACACCCACACAGTCAAATGGGTCGCCAACTGGCTGGAGGGCCTTACCCAGAGGGCGGTAGTAGATGGGTCCTTCTCAACCTGGAAGGACGTGGGCAGCGGGGGTCCACAGGGCTCAGTCCTCGGACCCGCACTGTTCAACATCTTCATCAGTGATTTGGATGAGGGGGTAAAAATCACCCTGTTCAAATTTGCTGATGACACTAAGATGTGGGGGGACGTGGGTACATTGGAAGGATGCAACAGGCTACAATCAGACCTAGACAGGTTACAAGGGTGGGCGGATGAGAATAGGATGGGTTTCAACACAGACAAGTGCAAGGTGATGCACCTCGGGAGGAACAACCGGCACCATACCTACAGGTTGGGGAACTCCCCTCTTGTCAGCACGGAGGCAGAAAGGGATCTGGGGGTCATCATTGACTCCAAGATGAACATAGGCCGGCAGTGTGGAGAGGCAGTTAGGAAGGCCAACCGCACCTTGGCATGCATCCACAGATGCATCTCGAGCAGGTCCAAGGAGGTGATCCTCCCCCTCTATGCGGCACTGGTCAGGCCGTAGCTGGAGTATTGCGTCCAATTCTGGGTGCCGCACTTCAAGAGGGATGTGGACAGCATTGAGAGGGTCCAGAGGAGGCCACTCGCATGATCCGGGGGCAGCAGGGCAGGCCCTATGAGGAGAGGCTACGGGACCTGAACCTGTTCAGCCTCCACAAGAGAAGGCTGAGGGGGGGATCTAGTGGCCTGTTATAAACTAGTCAGGGGGGATCAGCAGGCACTGGGGAAGTTACTGTTCCCCCAAGCACCTCCAGGAGTGACCAGGAATAACGGTCACAAGCTGGCAGAGGGTAGGTTTAGGTTAGATATCAGGAGGCACTACTTCACGGTCAGGGCAGCTAGGGTCTGGAACCAGCTTCCAAAAGAAGTGGTGCAGGCTCCTACCCTGGGGGTTTTTAAGAGGAGGTTAGATGAACATCTTGCTGGGGTCGTTTGACCCCAGTATTCTTTCCTGCCATGGCAGGGGGTCGGACTAGATGATGTACTCAGGTCCCTTCCGACCCTAGAAACTATGAAACTATGAAACTATGGATACCAGATCGAAGGCTTTTTTGAAGTCAAGTTATATGACATCAATCTCTTCTCCCTTGTACAGGTGATAGGT
Source organism: Crocodylus siamensis (assembly GCF_052110815.1). Lineage (NCBI taxonomy): Eukaryota > Metazoa > Chordata > Crocodylia > Crocodylidae > Crocodylus > Crocodylus siamensis. Next base: position 81,397,666 of record NC_143401.1, read on the forward strand.
CACCTGGTCATAGAAGAAAATGAGATTGGTCAAGCAAGACCTACCCACAACAAATCCGTGCTGGCTACCCCTTAGGATGTTGGTGTCAGCCAGTCCATTAAGGATGTCCTCTTTAATAAACTTTTCTAAGATCTTCCCTGGGATAGAAGTCACGCTGATGGGCCTATAGTTAGCCGGATCCACTTTCCTCCCTTTCTTGAAGATAGGCACCACATTGGCCTTCTTCCAGTCTTTGGGCTCTACACCAGAGCGCCAGGAGTTTTCAAAGATCCGTGCCAGAGGCTGGGCTATATGATGCTTGCCAGCTCCTTGAGTACCCTGGGATGTAGATTGTCAGGGCCGGCTGACTTGAAGGTGTCCAGCCTCTCAAGGTGTTCCTTCAGAAGGTCAGCATCAATGGAGGGCAGGGGATCTCCCTCATCCGGACCGCCCTGTCCCGTTGTGGGATGGGCATCCCATGGGACCGATGAAAGGCTGATGCAAAGTACCCATTTAATAGGTTGGCTTTTTCCTGGGCGTCAGTTGTCAGTTACCCCATCTGGTTCAGCAGGGGTCTAATGTTGCCTTTGCTTTTCCTCCGGCTCCCCACATATCTGAAAAAGGACTTTTTATTGTCCTTGATGCTCAAAGCTAGTTGGAGTTCAGTTGCAGCCTTGGCTTTCCTGGTTTGCTCCCTGAAGGACCAGATCAGTGAAGAATAATTCTCCTTGGAGGTAAATCCCATCCTCCATAGGCCTTTCTTTTTAGCCTCAGGAAGTCTGCTAGTTTCCTGGAGAGCCAGCGGGGCTGCTGTGTCCTCTTGCTACCTTTCCTCTGAGGTGGAATAGACTTAGCTTGTACATTGAGGATCACTCCCTTGAGGAGCAACCACTTTTCTTGAACTCCCATCTCCCTGGGGTCATGGTCCCTAAGGGCCTGACCGACAAGCCTTCTGAGCTGGTCAAAGTCGGCTTTGCTGAAGTCAAGGACTTCCGTGTTGCTGACTGACTTGCCAGCTTTACGGCGGATGGTGAAGGTGATCAGCTCGTGGTCGCTGTCACCCAGCTTCCCATCGATCACTAGGTCACCAATTAGGTCATCCCCAGTAGCCAGTACCAGGTCAAGCAGCACTTTACCTCCCGTTGGTCCATAGACTTCTTGAGTCAGGTAGAGGACATTCACGCACAAGAGGAAATTTTGCGACTGCTGGGATTTTGCTGAGTGATCCTCCCACGAGAAGTCCGGGTAATTGAAGTCACCCATGACAACCATGGTCCTGGAGCATGGAGCCTCAGCCAGTTCCCAGGCGAACTCCTGGTCAAGCTCTTGACTTTGGGTGGGAGGTCTGTAGTAGACTCCCACCATTGTGTCCCTTGTGCCGTGCTCCCCATGGATTTTAACAGAAAGAGCAATGTTATGGGGTTACTTCTGCTCCTGGGATGTGGACTCCATGGAGATGGGATGCCATTCAGATCCTGCTACTAAGTTGGTGCATGGGGCCACCCTCACCCCAAGTTACAGTACTGCTTCTGCCAGTCCCTTCAGTATCTGCTACAGTCCAATGCCCTGAAGTTTATAACATAAATGTCACATTATGGTTGCTTACATGGAAAATATATCAGAACCCCAAAGAAGGACTATTGCTACACGGAATCACTTGAGGCCTGATTTGCTTTTCTTTGTTATACTGTATACAACCTCACTCTAACAATTAGTCACTTAAAATCCATGGAGCTAACCCCATGTGTAAGCACAAGTCCAGAAAGCGAAGCAGGTTCTGCTTGAAATACAACTGTATGTAAAACAATAAGCCCTCAGTTTATGTGCAAAATAGGTAACGGTTGGGGTAATTGTGCCGAATGTTGCTGTTGTGACATTTAAATTTGTCCTGTGTCCAGCAGGAAATACCTTATTACCTTCCAATCTTTTTTTTATTGTATGTTACAGTGGAGGTTTCCATTGCATGGTTAAGTGGAGCTCTGCTTAATCCCTGAAGCAAAAGTTTTTAAAATTTATTTTTTGCTTGTTGATGCCATTCAAGATATTTAACTTAGAACATCATATCTGTCTGCACATTCATACCTTTCTATGTACAGTTATTCACTGCTATAATTCCCATATCAGATAAATTATCTAACAGAATCTTCTAATTAAATGAAGTGTGTTGTAAACATACCTTCTCTCTCCTTACATCTATTTATTGGCACTAAATAGAATGCTGTATTCATATTATTTTAGGTGATCATCATCTGATATGAGTCTGATTAAAGACTGCTGGAATCAATAAGAATCTTCTTGACAACTTCACCAGCCTTTGGGTGAGTCCAGTTCTTAAATGATAACATATTTTTGTAGGTATCTGAGAAAAGTGATTATTGCAATAGAGAAAGGCACTGAGAAAATAAAAAGTTCAATACCCAGTAGATGGTGCTGTAATCAAATTCTAAAACCTGTTACACTAGGGACACTTAGAAATATTTCCTGGTGAATTTCTGTAATTAATAGGAAAGTGGTTTACATTAATATAGATTTTATTTGTGTCCAAAATGTTTATTAAACTAAAACTACACGTTGTCTACACATTAAACCAAAATCAGTTAGCATCTAAAGACAAAAGTAATATGTGTTCTTACATGTTTGATAGAGGAATATTTTATGGCCATTTTCTCTTGTCATTTATGTTCTATGGGCCTAGGCTTTCAGGATAATTTAACTGAGACACAGGTAATGCATCTCTCTTTCATTCAAACTAAGTGAAAACAATACTCTTCCACCTGAATTATCCCATGTATTCCAGACTACTCTAAAATTTCACAAGGGCAGAAGGACGGCCAACCAATGACAGGACTGATGTCAAAAGGAACATGATTTTCCAAGTGAATGAGTTATGTGTGTTTCATTTTTAAAAAAATATCGGCATTCCCTAAGACTGAAATGTTGCAACAGCTGTGTGCAGCTATAGTTTTGCATGCGGTTCCAATAACCCCACAGCCTGCAACTTGTCAGAGCCGCAGGTCTTCTTCACAACTATAAAAACACATCAGCCCCTATTCTGAAGTTTGCCCTCTGCCCCATCCCCTTTCTCCTCATCCTCACTTTCCTCCTGCGCAATCTTCCTTGAAACTCACTTATACCATTAACTCTTTCAATACTTGTCTCCACTTCATTGCAGTCCTTTTCTGCTTTATCTTTTGAGTTGTCCCTAGGTAATTTAGGTTCACACTCCTTAGGTGAAGGACCTGCCTATTTATAGAGTGTCATGGACTCATAAGAGAACAGTGACGCAAGGGAAGCAGGGGAGGCCACGTCCCTTGGTTGAGTTATAAAATGATGGTTGGGATTGCTTGGTTGTACCTGAGGGTGGAATGGGCCCTTCACAGCAGTTCTCATTTCATATTCTCATTCGAGTGCCAGAAAGCAGCTCTGTCAGAAAAATCCCTTTGACTCAGTGCAGCTGTTTTACACCATGCTGCCAGTCAAGTCTCAACACAAAGCTGGCATTGCAAACCCTAGGAGCTTTGTACTGAAAACCCCCTGGTATCATGGAGGTACAGTGTAGAAGCTCCACCAGAAACCCTCTAATCCTCTCTGCTAGAAGAGTAATAATCAAAGCAGCGCAAAAGAAGGATTGATCCCTAGCAGCGGTAAAGTCGGAGGGCTCTGATTCTGTGATGCAACATACAATGCACATATCAGTGCCAGTCGAAGATGTCTTCTGGCTGACTTGTGCTATATATGCTCCTGACGGTTGCTGAACATCTAGTCCTTTTAGCTTTGTTTTTGTTTTTTTCAAGTTTCATTTCACTTCAAAGGCAAATCAAATGCCAATCTTGTTCAAATGGTACCATCTCTGATACCATGTGCCTACCTGTTCAGACATTAGGATTATCAGAAAATTGAGCCACAAGTAAGAGAAAATTCTCCTAAATCATGTTACCTCTCTTAATGCTTTGCAGTTATGCAGAATAGTAGGCAGCAGCAAAGTTTCCTTGGGCTACAGAATTTAATTTAACACAGAATGTTTTTAAATAAAAAGGAGTTTCTAGCAGACTGAATTTCTGTCCTTTGTATAGCATGAAAGTCATATCACAGTGTATACTAATGTATACCACAGCATATATTAATGTATATGCATACTTAGGACCAAATTCTGTCCTTTGGTATACATGTGGGTTAGCATTAAAGTGAATGGAAGCTGTACAAATACATCTGAGAGCAGGATTTTCCCCTTAGCATGAATTTTTCAGAAAATGTAATTATTATGTATGATAATTTTAGCTAATGAATACATTTGTATGACTCATTTATTATGTATCAGTCATTTATAAGATATTCACAGCATGTATTATTAATTACTATTAAAACCATGTATTTATTTCAATTCATACTTCATTAGAAATTAAAGAAACTAACATGAAGGTGGCTACTTTGAAATTTTGCAGAGTCTCTTTTTAACCTTTTCTAAACTGAAATATAATCTTTGCTCACCCTGAGGGCCCAACTTAATTTCAATAGAAATTGATTGGAGTCTTTCCTAGACTTCCGTAGGCCTTAAATCCAGCCCATTGTACTAGAACAATACAGTTTTTGAAGGGATTTTACTCCAATGCTGGTCTTCATGAGGAACGTAGAAGGAAGTACAAGGGGATGATGTGAAGTTAGGACTGGAAAGAACATCAGTAGCTGTAGCCATTACATAGTACTGCTTCTTCATCTAGCACAAGCACTTCTGACGTCTAAGAAGACTCTGCGACCAGACTTGTTCTGTGTTTGTATAGTACCTACCAAAATGGGGCACTCAGCTATGACTTGGCTTCATAGGTGTTACCTCTATACAAATAGCCATATTATTATTTAATGTCTTTTTGAGCTTTTTGAAATGGGGATCTGCTTTTGTGTTTAACTCTTCGGCCATCCTATTCAGCTGATTCATTAGTCTTTTTTAATTATGATGGTAGAAAAAGAATTTTCTTTACCTCAGAAAAATATTTATGAATTAGGCGTCTCATAGACATACAATTGCTTATCAGTATAGCCAAAATTTCAAGACCTTTGCCATCTTTTCAAGTGCCACTGTATCTATTGGCCAAGCAATTTGGTTTAAGTGAGGTTAAATTGGACAATAACAGTCCTTGAGAAAGAGGAAACGCAATTGCTTTTGATTTTAAGAATTGGTAATTGTGTCTATCTCCAGGAAATAAAGCGCATATTATTGTACAATTTAGTAATCATCCATCAATGAAAGTCTTTTCATTGACTTCAGGAGACCTTTGATCAGGCCCCTTGTCCTTCAAGGTGATGCCAGCTGAGGGCTCTCACTGTCTGATTTTTATCACACTAGGAAGAGGTTGGCTCTCCTGCTCTACAGAAGGCTTCCATCAACCACAAATTTTGAACCAGACTCAATGGCAAAGACTAAGATTGTACAAAACAAAACAGGCTTAATCCATTCCCAGTTTCACAAGTTGCTGCTAAACTGAATTATCGCATATTGATGGAACACCAGTGATAGTCTGAAGTTTTTGTGGTTTTCATTTCATGGGGTAAAATAAGCCAGCTTCATTCACTTAGTCTTGTATTCAAATAAATGCTGAAATGAGCAATTTAAGATAGCTAAAGAAAATCCCCATTGTGTCCCCATTGCCTGGAATGAAGAGCCTCCTACTGCAGTCCTGCAACAAGAGATGAGGCTCATGAAAGAAATAAGTTGGGAAAATTCAGTGGTTCAGGCACAATATGACTTTCCAGTCTCCAAAAAAATGATCCATCTCAGAATGATTGCTGAAGAGGTGGGTGGAGGCTGAAGTTGGGTCACACATACAGTCCTCTGCAATGCAGAGTCCTACTCCAGGAAAAAGATGAAGGCAGTAAGAACAGTGAAGGTCACAGCATGAAATACCACCACAACTCAGGATGGGAGCAACTTCTCCATTACATCTTTCCAAAATGTGATAAGACCCAGTTCAGAGGATGCAGGAAGGTTTCAGAGAGCTTTTAATCTGATCCTGATATAAAGATAAACTAACTGAACCCGTGCTTCACTGTGAAAGAGTAATTTGATTTTTTTATAACCTTTTGTCATAATCATCATCATCTTCACGTTATGGTTTATGCATCAGTGCCTGTTCCAAGTTCGAAAGCTTTCAGACCATCTTTTCCATTTGCTTTCTTATCTTGTAGACTGTAACTGAAATTTTTGACATGGGTGAGCTACCAACCCCCATGATCTGGCCTCTGGATCTGGCCTCCAGAGTAAGGATTTACGTTTATATAGATTTACTGTTGTCATAAAAGCTTAAGGACCAAATACTGATTCCTCAGACATTGATGAGTTTTTCCACTGACTTCAAAAGGGCTGGAATTGGGCCATAAATGTATCCCCAAAAGCAGAAGAATAAATCGGGCTTTTTATCTGAGGCATAAACATTCTTTTTGACCTACCATTACAGTTTCCATAGGTCCTGATCCAAATCCCTATGAAAACAAAGGAAAGTTTCCTGTTGATTTCAATGGGCTTTAAATTAGGCCTGGAGCTCACTCTTTATTTTCTTTATGGTATCATCTAAATTAAAGCAATCCTGGGACAATGAATTATTAATCCTCTCTTGTCTGCAAACTTCTGGCAAAATCCAAATCCAGGGCCCCCACTCCTATTCAGAATCAAAGCTTTAATATTCTGTGTTCAAATGATATTGTAAATGTTCTGCTTCCACACTTTAAAATGGCCCAACTAATATGAATGTATAGCGACAAAATACATTTGCTTCCCTATGCTTGGGTATGAAGGTTCACCTTGAAGTGAATTTTTACGAATACATTACAATCTACTGAAAAACAAGGTTCATAATTGGAGTGCTAGTACAGCTTTAATGACAGTAGCCCAAATGTGCAGCTGTAATATTGACCCTTTATTTTGTAGGGGCACTATTTGAGAAATGTCTGCTTCCAAAAGTAGCAAAATGAGAAATTGCAGACCCTGTCTAACAAATCAAAAATAAATGAAGTAACAACATAAAAGTAAATTTACTGTTATTTATAATTTACCATTTTTACCTTGTTTTCAATTGTCTCTTAGTCCTCTTCATTCTAGGAGCCCATTACATTTTATTATGCTAAACCCTATCTTCTGTCACATAAATTACAGTTAAAGATCTTAATATTAAAGCCTCTTAGCTCCCAGACCATATTTCAGGCTTTGTTCAAACCAGACATTAATGCTGAAATTGAACACAGATCACTTTGTCATCATTACCTATGATCTCAAAAGTATAATACAATCTTTGCTATATATGGCACAAAAATGCTTCTTTGTATAACACTGAATTATGGAGATATATTGATATTCTTAATATTTTGACAAAACAATAAAACTAAATATGTTAGCTCTTTAACAGGCACTAGCATATCTGCCTGGCTATTACAGCAACAGTTATAAAGATAAAGGTTTATTTATTTAACCTAAAATAGGAAATTACTGAAGCACCTTCAATTCTGATTTCCCCCCAAAGGATTCCTAACACAACACAGTCTTTTTGGACTGATAAAAACCTAGGGCCCAGATCCCCTTTTGAGGGGATGACTTTTGAGGAACCTATGCTGTCCTCCTTAAGTCCCTGAAAAATAATTACCACATTTGCAACGTGCCATTGTTCTACCCTCAAGACAAATCAAAAGACAGTGAGTGAGAAGGACCCACCCACTTTTGTGCTGATGGTTTCCCAGGGACTTAAGCAAGGTGGAAAAGACTCACACTTATACACCCAAGTACCACTTAGACACCTAATAGGTAAAAAATAGGATCTGGCTCTTAGGTCTACAGGGCATTTAGATCATCACCTGCTTCCATGTATGTTTGTGATGTGATAATATTGGTCCATCAGTGACTGTTCTCATAATAATCATAGAAAACCAGGAGGTCACCTAGTCCAACCTGTGCTCAAAGGATGACCATCCACAACTAGATCATCCCAGCCAAGGCTTTGCCTAGCTGGGTCTTAAAAGCCAGGGATAGAGATTCCACCACCTCTCTGGGTAGCCTGTTCCCATGCTTTTACTACTCACCTAGTGAGAAAGTTTTTCCTGGTATCTAACTTCAACTACCCTTGCTGCAACCATTGTGCATTCATTTGTTCATTCTCTCTGTTATCTCACTGCATGTTTTTAGTACCTTGCCAAAACTATTCCAAAGAGGGCCTAAGTCATTCTTTATCAAGAGGTTTTCTGAATTTAGATTTGGACTACAAACCTATATAAGAAAAGACAAGGGAGAGCAAGACCCCTTTAAATCACTTAGTAGGCTTCCTGGACTATAAGTCTATCCATGCAATGAGTCACATATTTAATGAGTCAGCGTTGCACAGATCTTAGAAAGTGGGCAGGGAAAAATAGTTATGGCTTGGACTCCCTCTCTCTATTTTCTGGCCAGCAGCCCTTCTCTTTCTTGCTGGGTTTTTTTTCCCTGCATGATTGAATAATTTGAAAAAGGAAGTGACCAATAGCAAATACTTATTCACACATAAATATTGCTGATTGCATCCAAGTAAAGACACTTATCTAGGGACTAAAGCTTAATGCTAGCTATTGCTTCTTGAATGTTTAGGAATAGTGACTATAAAGACTGAAATGAACAACCATTCCTAATGGAAATGAACTCTCACAACCACTGTCCTATACAGTTTCTCATTTTTACAGATATACTAGTTAAATATAACCAGTTAGTATACATGTAGTATATGTAGCATAACTATTCCACTAGTATCTTTCCCATGATACATCATCCCATGCTATATTTTGGGACATAAGAACTTCTCTCATTATCATGAGAGGGTATTTTTTAATACATACTGTTTCATTATAACTCAAAGTAGGGTCATGAGTTCTTCTAGTGATGGAGGTATAAATATTACATTGTATGGCTGGAATAGTCTACCTCCTGTTCCCAGAGAATCCCTTTGGGTAAAATAGCATGTCAGGGCTGTAATTTCCTGCTCATTGGAGTTTGCTTACTTTTTACAAATAAATGTCTATACAAATGAATAAAAAGGTATTGTTAACCTTAGACAATCATATTAATACTCCACTGCACTTATCATTTGAAGTTTGCCATTTTAAGTGTCTATTAGATTGGCTTTGGATTAACTATCTTTTTAGATAATAAAATAGCTTGTCTATTAAAAAAGCAGTGGGGGTTGTGAAGAGGGGGGAATATTGTAGTTAGGGGACCGGATTAGGACTAAAAAGATTTAGGACTCTAAAGACTCAGATTTGGACTCAAAAGACTCAACACTCCTCGTTCTGCTATGGTTTTGCCATGCGATGCTGTACAAGTGACATGGGCCCTAATCCAGCAAACCATTTAAGCATGCATTTAAATGTACCAAGAAGTTCTGGCTGATTTAATGGGGCTATTGGTGCAGTTACATTTAATTATGTGTGTAAATTTATTGGTGGACTCATAGCTGTAAACATGCTGTGCCTCAATTCCTTATTACAAAATAGAGATTATCAAACACCTTTCTCTACCCCACTCTATTTTTCTCTATTATATTTTATAATATAAGATAATGATTCATTCTGTTCCTTTATATAGATATGCTTTTATTTGTTCTTAACTGATGATTGTAAATTATAAAAGAAGATAATTTAATGGAGATGTTAGATTTTAAAAAGTGAATTCTCTCTCACTTATTGTCTAATAAGCAAGCATTTGAATGTGATGTTTTCAGATTTGTTTTTTGGTCTTGTTTTGGTATTTATCATTCACATGAAAGTAAAGCAATTAATTGTTAGATCTGAGTGGAAGAAAAATTAATTATAAGTGCTTCCATGTGTCCAACAAATATGAGAATTATTTGCCTGTGCATAGGAATAGTAGATCTCTCTCTCTCTGATACATCGCCTCTGTTTACTACTATGATAAGCCATTTCCATTTCAACCAATGGTTAACAAAAAAGGCCTGGTATTGGTAGTTTCCAGTTAGCTTAGTCGCTTGGGCTGGAACATGAGATGCCATGAAGAGTTGTAATGAGGTTAATGTTGCTTTGGTAGAATAATTAAGTTCATATGCAAGTACTTATGCAAGTACTAAATAACCACATAGTAACAACAGTGCAGTCCTCCAGTATGCCTAAACTGAAGCACCTGACTTAGGAGTCCTTTCTTCCAAGTGAGGGCTATGGGTTCTAGTTCCTGGTCCCAGGAATGGTTATTTATTTAACATTAGACAAAAGAAAAGACCTAGGAGGAAGGATTGGACTCCAGGACTTCACCCTACCATCTGAATGTCCTGTCCATTTGACTACAGAACCAGAGTCCTCATCACTTGCTGTCCTTCTGGTCCTGCAGCTCTTGCATTCTTGGCTGCACAGTAGCCCAGTTTCAACGGCTGGGGTCGGGGAGCACTTTCACCAAGACTCTTGCAGAATTTGGTGGTTAGGTCACTCTGGGAAACCTGGGGTGTCATTTTTAAATACCAAAGAGACTGAGAATCAAGTCTCCCACATTCTCAGCCAGTGCTCTATCAGTCATTAGGCTACTATATAAATGGTAGACACCATTACAATCACAGCCACTGCTTCCTGGTAGGTACCTAGAATCAGAAGAGAATTCTGGGCTCTAGGTCTCAAATGGATGGAGTAATTTAATGTACTTCACTAAATCAAGTGTGGAAACTCTGGAGAAGGGTAGCAGTTCAAACATGCCCTTGCATTCAGTATTTCCTGTTGGCTAGGTCCAAGCAGCTCTGTGTTCTGCACATTGGTTTCTGTGGATCACTTTTAAGAGAGTGGGAAAATTTTCTACTTTGAATAGAGGTCCTTGGAGATTCTGGATGCCTAGCCCTACCCTGCTGGGGTCAACTTTTAAGCATGCCAATGCCTATATTGAAAATACCTAAAGAGCTAATTCAAAAATTGCAATAGAGTTGTGGACAATGCTGTGTTCTACTCTCTGTCCTGCTATATCCCTCAGATGAATAACTGCAGTTTGTTCTGCAGCAAAAACAGTCACTTTTTCTGCCCCTTATCTCTTTTCTATACCTAAGCATGCTGGGAGCTGAATATAAATTAGCCTGCTCCCTGCCAACTACTTATTCAAACCTTAGAACATAAGGAGTGTCCTACTGGGTCATACCAGTGGTCCACCTGCCCCAGTGTATGGTATTTGACAGTGGCATGAGTGGACACTTTAGAGGGAGAGTATAGAACCAGGTATTGAGTGATCTATCCCCCTGTTCATTACCGTCTTTCGCATCCACCATCACTGGTTTACATCTCTGACCGTTCTGTTTAACAGCTATTAATTAATTGATCATCATGGCTTAGTATAGTCCCAGTTTGAATTTGACTATGCTATCTGTCTCTACAGCTTCCTGTGGTCATGAGTGCCACAAGTTAACTAGGTGCTACTTAAAAAAAAGTACTTTCTCTTGTTAGTTTTAATCTTGTGCCCTACTAATTTCAATTGGTGTGACCCCTAGTTCTTCTTGACTCCTTGCTTTCTTTTGTCCTCTCCCATGAAGATGCAATAGTGGGATACAACAGGTGCAAGCATCAGCTCCCCTAGAGAGATTCAGGCACTGACCTGCCATGTGCAGTATGTGAGTGGGCTACTTCAACTTCACAGAGCCCCACTGAAGTTAGCAAACTTCTCCAGACAGCAGTCCAGCAGCATGGTCTCTGTTGCAGTGTCAGAGTCTATGCTCAATGGCAAGTGTTCCCACAGAACCAGTAAAAAAATGGCAGACATTTGATGCAAGATTTCCTTCTGTAATGTCAAAGTTCAGAATTTTGTGCTCTCGAACACCTTGAACCAGCTGGCTGTAGTCAAACGGACAGGACATTCAGCTGGTAGGGTGGAGTTCTGGGCTCCAATCCTTGCTCTTAGGTTTTTTCTTTGTCTAATGTTAAATACATAAATAGCACCTTCTAAACTGAAAAATGTTGATGGGTCCAATCAACATATTGCTCTTTGATAATTTTCTATAATGAAGCAGAGGAAATACTACGAGCTGCATTTTAGAGCAGCAGCAATTTTCTATAATGAAGCAGAGGAACTATAGGTAACCTTACCTAGGATCTAAAGCAAAATTACGTGGTGACCGCTCTGCTGGGTTTATACTTTTTTTACTTTTCAGTATCCCAGTACCATTTATGCTACTTCCCTGCTCCAAGAAATGGAGACTGACTGAGCATTGTACAAATGCCTCACTGCAGTTAGACATTATTAGTGCTGCAAAGCAAGCCCCTTATTGTAATCAACTACCTTTATATTTCTAATGCTGCTTTTCTTACTGGCAAACATCCCCATAGGCTGTATAAAAGCCTAAAGTAAAGAATACCTGACTTGTTACCAAATGAGAAATATGGAGAGGAGTAAAAGTCTCTTTCCATTCAAGTTAGTGATGTAGTTCCTATTGATTTCACTGAGGCCAATATTGAAATTTAGAAAGGCTTTCCTTGCATATTGTTTTCTTCCCCTTTAAATGACATCAGCCTTAAGTACTCAGTCCAAAACTCTGAAGACATGGATGTCTTCCACCAACTTCAAATGGTTTTAAATTAAGCTCTAACTGCCTAGTTGGTACAGTCCTTATCATAATCAAAAAACTGTTTACAATTAGGTTTTTTCTTTAGTATTAGATTACCAATTGTAACAACTGTTTCATTTAAAATTCAGATCAAGCTTTTATGATTTTTACTACTGATCTTCAATATATTTTTTTTCTTTTGCAGCTGTCAAATTAAAATGATTTATTGTTTCTAAAGTTAAAGCATATTTCTGATGATCGTGATAATTATCTCCCAGATGAGAGTTCATCATATTTAAGACATTAGGTCGACAGGGTATTGTAATGACAGCTATAAGTCATATATGAACTTATCTCTTGGGGGTAACCATGGTGTATGTCAGGATGAAGACACCTCAGTGGGTTGTTTCTCGGGCCTAACAAAGAGTCAGTAGTGGGTATGGAAATTTGTGCGGGAATCCACTTTGATGTATTATTTCAAATTATACATATAAAAAAAAGAATTAGGATTTCCATTAACAATATATATTTTGTTAATAGAAATCCTAATTCTTTTTTTGTAAGGAAAGCATGAGATATGTGGTTCATATGGCAGAATGGTCTTTGTTTTGTCACTTCTTCACTGTATAGACTTTCATTTTGGTAATTGAATAAATACTTGCATTAATAATAGACCAAATGATGGTGGCTTTTTTATCTTGCATGAAATAATTATGTCTACAGGAAGAATATTTTTATTGTGTTATGTTTTAGATATAAATTTGCTTCTTTTCAGATGAAAGGAAAATATAATTTTACTTCCCAAGTGTAAATTAGATCCAGTAAAAAGCAAGGGAGTGTAAAGGAGATGGTAAAGTGCATTAACAGTAAATTATTCTTTTCACCAAAATTAGTCAGTCTTACTTAAAAACCTTTGCACTTGCAAATATGTGTTCTGTGTATCTGTGATATGAGCTAGCAGTAAAATTTACTACCCACTTCACTATTCATATACATACTACTGAATACTGAAAATCATCAAGATCGTTTCTTTTCATTGAGGGGAAATCTTGGAAATCTTGGATATGGAAATGTCTTCATGTTTTGAACTGTGAATTTTTGGCATCACTTTAGCAAATGCCTTTAAAGAGACTACTGATTGTGAAGATCTGATTCGCACCATGGACACTGACAGACGTGACAGTTTGTCTCATGACTGGCCACTGAAATCACTCTGCAGCCATGCACTTCTGTCAGTGCATGGCTGCAGAGTGCTTTAAACATGCCAAATCACATCATGATCTGAGCCCTCATTAGATGAGGATTCAGAGGAAGAAGCCCCAAAGCAGAGTGCCTTCATTAACGTCCGTCAGCACAGCTGTGAGCAAGGCTTCACTGATGCAGCTGAGCCCTGCTCCCTACTCTGTCTTTGAAATGTGACTGGGGAAGGGAATGGATGGAGCTCGTTCTGGGGGTTGCCCAGCCAGCGCTGGAGGATGGGGCTCCAATCCACCCACTTCACCCTCCAATGCCTGCTGGGCAACCCCCAGAATGAACTCCCTCTGATTTCTTCCCCTGCTTCTCATTCTGAAAAGAGTGCCGGGGCTGGGAGCGCGAGCAGTATTGCTAGGGGACAGTGACTGCAGAGATGCAACTGCTTTAAACTGCAGCTTATATCCCAATCCCCAGGACCCAACAGAGGAAATCTATCGGGGATAGCTGTAGCTCATGCACTTCATGCAAAGCGCCACGAGTTATAGCTGGGAGGTGCACTTCTGTCTGCATCTCCCAGTTACTGCGTCTAGTAATCCATGGGTCTCCCTTTGTGACAATGTGCTAATCGTTCTTAGTTATGGTAGTTTTATATTTGGCCAAGAGGGTTTTTTTAATCATAATAGAGGACACATTTGTCCTGCTTTGTGTGTCATTCCAGTAGGATCAATTATCACAATAATAGGGAGGTAAAAGAGAAGATAATAGTAATATCCTCACGTGTTTTCACAAAGGTCTTTAATGCATTTGAAAGTTGTGGTAGCTGGTTTTGTTATATATGTAGTCTGATAGACCCTCATAATATAACTTAATATAAGTGAAATTTTTGCATGAAGCATAAGGAGTGCCTGAGTGAATAAGTGAATGAATTTTGCCTTTTATAAGCACCACAGTCCCAGATAAGAGACACTGTTTCTGAGAATCATGCATGGAACCTGATTTCAAGCAATGGATTTTTATAAGTAATACTCAGCCAGGGCCTGTTTTTTCAGAGGTGCAAATATGCTTAGATAGTAGGATTTTTTTTTAAATGCCTTGGGCTGCATTCAGGGGGGCATTGGTACCTCAGAACATCAGAAAACTCTACTAGCAACCTTTCTCCATCTGCAGCCACCAAAATACATTTAAAAATCTGACCCATGGCCCTTGGCTAATGTAATGGGCTCGGCTCCCTGATTTCAGCTGAACTACTCCAGTTTACACAAGCATGAGGATCTGGCCTTCTGAATCACAATTATGATATATTTTTACTCATTTCCAACATTTCAGTGTGTAGAGGACCTTGACCCTGTGGGCCTTGACTCTTGTACAACTGCCTAACTTTATGCACATGAGAACTCCCATTGATGTCAATGGGGGGGATTTTTAATTGGTTTTCAGTAGGGTACGCGCGCGCGCGTGTATGTATGTGTGTTTATTTCCAATTTCCATTGGACTTCCAGTGGAAATTGTGCAACTAATTGTTGCTTGTGCATTAGAAAATCTCTCCCAATGAAAGTACTTAAAGATAAACATGTGCTTAATTGTTTGCAGGATCTAGGTAGGCCATAGTTAACAGGCTACTGAGAGCAGCACTTAAGCATATGCTTCAGTGTTTTATTGAATGGAGATCTAACCCTTTTATCCTGCCTTGGCAAATGTATTTTTTGAACCATTTAAGCTCTACCCTTTGAAGTAACTGATATTTTTTCCATCTTATATGTTGAAATGTGATAGCTTGTCACAATTAATTACATATATCAGTTCTTCTTGCAGAGCTGCAATGATAGATATTAGATTAACCCTATTTCTGCCCTATTTTTTTGCCCTGTTAATTATTATTAAGTAATTATGCCATACCATCACTCTTTTTTATCTCCCCTCCTAAAGTTTTCTGTCATGTCAAATATCAAGGGGAGGAGGTTGGTTTGGGCCATATGGCAAGCACATAACTTAGAGCTGTCTTGGAGATTAAATTAATTTTGGTGTCCTAAGAATGTGTACATTATGAAAGATGAGAATTGCAATGTAATTTACTCACCTTGGCATAAATTCACATCCCAATGTCTGCTCAGAAAACTGCTAGATCTTGAACAAAGAAGTCTGGATACAACTGCAAACCCTTTTGCCCATGCAATCTCTCCAAATCCATTTACCTCCAGTTTTGCAGTATGCCCTCTGGGATGCTTCTTCTCACAAGCTTGGGAAAAAGGTACGGCTTGCCTCCAAACTCCTTGAGTTACTGCAAGCTCTTCTAGCTCCACTAGCTTTTGATTCCATTCTTCCAAAATAAATACAGGACATCTGGACCTCAATTTTCCAACTGGCTTTTCAATACTTTGATAACAAGCACTAGAGGAAAGACTAGGAGAGACAGTTTGATGGGAAAACCTGCCCCAGCATCTCTTATTGTGCGAAGTTTTGATAAGTTTTCATCTATCACCATTGTATTTTAATTGAACTACAGCCTAAGCATCTCTTCAGAGGTGAGGTAGCTATCAATAAATAGATCTGTTCCTGCTGTTAATACAGTGAAGCTGTCTGAAGTAACCACTCAAGGGACAGGGGAAAATCAAGTGGTCAGAGGAGGGCATCGTCTAATAAAAATGAAATAGAATTTTGCTTGGGAACAGTTTGGTTTCTTGAGACTAAAGCTTACTTACTAATAGTCTTTTGTGGAGTGAAGATCTGTGTCCCTAATTAATATTCATTTCACAATTTTAGTCATGCCACTTTTGAAATGGGCAGTGTTAAATGCATGCCACTTATTAGCATCTTTCATATTCAACCAGGACAGTGCTGGGGAGCAAATTAAGCCATCGGCAGAGAAAGAATGGGTGAACAGGATCTTTGTAGAGCCCCAACTAACTCTGACTTTAAAGATGAATACCCTGATGATATATCATTTTGGTAACAATCACAAATTACAATGAAAAGCCAGAAGCACAGATTGGTAAACAACAGGACCTGGCAAACTTGGAAGAGATTTGAGAGCTAGGCTGATTGAGATTCACAGACAAACTCATTACTGGTACAAAACTCTTTTATTATTCCCAGCCAAAGGATTACTCTACTTCATAGTTCATAGAAATGTAAAGTACTTTCACAAGGAAAAAGACACAGATGGCAGCTGATACAGGTTGTCATCTGCGAATCTGAATTAATTGAGCATCTCAAGATGACAAGTAAGTTGATTTCTCTTGTTTGATGAAAGTATTATGGCCCTTTTATGTTGCGTCCTTCCTTTTTCTGAGGAATTGGGACAAGTAATGTACAGAGGTAATTCAGGAGCACAAAAAAGTAGAACTGTAATACTAAGATATTGGGACTGCTTAGTTTCTGAGCTTTAGTTCATACATAGCGTGGATCATATACCACTTATCTCTACAAAGCTATTCCTCCTGTCTTAACTTCTTCCATCTTTGATAAACAACCTGTTGGGTTTTTTAAAAACAGGGATTTAAATGTGCTGGGATTAACTATTAGTCAGTGTAGCTTCACCACCATCAGGCTGCTGAAAATGATATTGCAGAGAAACCCAGTTGTAAAAGATGTTGCAATACCCTCTGAAAACTGTTAATAAACATGATCACAGAGCAGTGCATGTATTCTGTACCATTTGGTAATCCAGTCTTTTTGTGTTCTTCATTTTTTCTCACACTTGAAGGCTTCATCTTCTATTATTTACATGACAAGTATTTCCACAGCAGTTAAAAGGGATGAGGTAAGAAAAGATTAATTTAGGTCCAGCTGAAAACCCAGAATAAGATATTTGATGTTTGTGCCTGAGTTATTCTGGTTGTGGAAGTCCTGGCAAAAAGAGAACAAAATAAAGCCAGACTAGTCATGTTCAAATCAAAAAAGCAAGACCTGTCCCGTCACATCGTCACCCTCTTGCAGGCCCTGCGGGACAGGGAAGTGGGCCCCACACAGACCCGCGCAGCCTGTTATGCCCCCAGGCCGTGGGGGCTCAGAAGCGCAGGCTGCTTTGCCCTCGGCCATGGGGGCTCGGAGAAACCAGAAGCGTCACGGTGGGCACTTTCAGTTTCACTTTACCTTACAAACCGGCATGCCAGTTAGTGGAGCATGCCAGCTTGTAAGATGCCGGTTAACAAAACTTTTACTGATGTGTGTGTGTATGTATATATATGTTGAACACAATGTTTTATTGATATAATTTTAATGCAATTTGGAAGTCTACCATTGCCTCAATCAAGATAATAAATTCTAACTACCTATATATTTTGGCATTTGATTTTTGACTCCTTTGTCATAGAAAATCAGAGCTCCTCCTGCTCCCTTCACTCACCAGGATGCAGGTTCAGCTGCTCCTGTCCCTTACTCCTAGCTGCTTTGTGGTCCCGAGGAGCCCTGATACGCCAGTGCCCAACCAGTGCCCCTCACACCCAGACCACAGCCCCTTGGCCCTTTTGGTGCCCCTCAATCTCAACCATAGCCCTTTAGCCTTACTGGTATCCCTCACTCCCCATCCACAGCCCCCTACCCCCTGCCCTGCTGGTGCCCCTCACTGATGATCTGCAGCCCTCTCCCCCCACCCCATCAGAGGGCACCACCACCTTCCAGGGCTATGGGACCTGGGGCAAGGCCCCCAGCCCTCTGCACCCTGCAGCAGCTCCTGAGCCCCAGCTACTGCTGGAGCAGAGCACAAAGTATGGAGCCTGGCTGCCTTTCCCTCACTTTCCCATACAATTGGTTTAGCCAAATTGGAGCCCATTGTGGGGGAGTGCAGGGCACAACTTCATGCTGCCATCCCTGCAGGGTGGGGTGGGCAAGGGAGGCCATGCTCCCAGCAGCAGTACCAAGCCTGCCAGCCCCACTCTGGCTTTCCACACCAGGTCCCACCCACTGGGCCACAAAGGCCCTGGGAGGAGAGCAGCAGGGCAGGGAGCCCCAAGCCCATAGCAGGCAGCCCACATCTGCCCTTGCCCCATGCACAAATTGGGGGGGCATGTGCCCCCCATGCTTCCCTCCTTGGGTGTGCACACACCAGTGGGAAGCCAGCCCTCCCACCATTCCCCAGATGAGCCACCTGTGACTCCATCCCACTCCCTGGCTGGGCCCCATGGCCATGCATTCCTGCCCCAGCTTGTGCCCCACACACTGCCTTGGCTGGGCAGTGCCCCCAGCCCTGCCCCACTCCTTCTCCCCCTCCCTCTCTCCCTTCCTCCCTCATCATAGGGGGCCTCAATCTGCCTCCCCTGATTTACCTACAGGGGCTCCTCTGCACACTGCCTGGCTGCCATGTGTATGTGTACATATGCATATGCACATGGCACCCCTACATGCCACTCCCACCAGCCACAAGCAGTCTCTTGCAGGCTGGAACTCTTCCAGCCTGCAAAGGGAAACCCACCATTTCTCGTGTTTATTCCTTAAAAGGATAAAATCTGCGTTTTAGTCCTTTAAAGGAGATAATCCAAATTTTTCCTCAGTGGACAGAAAGCCTGGATCCCTGCTCACTGGCAACTTCTTTTTAGGGTGATCAAATTGCCCAGGTGTGTAAGTATTTGCAGGGCTAAGATTGCTCTAAATGGTGCACCCAATATAAAGTTAATTAGACAAGAATTAACTTTAGATTGGCATGGGCTAACCCAACCTAAAATGGGTTAACCTGACCTAACAAATGCATGTGTTCCTAGCACAGTTCCAGGGCTGGGAAACCTCAGCTACCCTCCACAGCCCCAGAGATATGCTGTCTTTGCCCATACACACACACACACACCTCCTCCCCAACATTAATCCTGCTGTATACCACCCCCAACAAGCCCTCCTGCACCTTGGCCTGGAAGCCCTGACCCCCACAGACACACCAACCTGCCTCACAACCTCCCAAATCCCGTGTCCCCCAAACCTGACACCCTCCCCCCCAACTAACTTACTTGCCTCCAGCTTCCTGTACCTCCTCTTGGCAAATAGCAAACACTTTCATGCAACAATCCTGACTCAGGTTTAGGGGGTTTAAACTAAGCAGCCTAAACCTGACCCAGGTCCAGGGAAAGCTTGTTTGCACCCCAAGCCTCTATGTAGTGACTGTGTATCATGAAATTAGGGCTCAAGGAATAAGAGGCACACAAGTTAGCATGCTGAGCAGGGAGCTGCACAATCATGCAGTGAGAAATAGTAAGGAGAAAGTCATGACTTCAGACCTGCCCTTAATTCTGGGCTGCAGGAAGGTAGCTCCTTCCACTCTTTTTTTTTTTTGCCAGGAGCTGTTGTGTGGGGTTAGATGCCTAAGCAAGGCATTTCTCACAAAATACAGCCTCTCCTCAATAACCCAGTGATTAGACCACCTACTTGAGGTCTAGAAGACCCAGGCTCACATCCCATCTCTGCCTTCAAATGATTTGAACCAATTCTTCCACCTGCCAAGAGAGTTACTCCAAAAATCGGACTAAAAAATCTTATAGGATTAGGTTCTCTTACAGCCTCTTGAAGCTGTTTTCCTTTGAATAGAATAATTAAATATTCATTAAGCAATGGATTTTGCATCCTTAAAAACTGAAGTAACGGCTAGAACAGGAAGTGAAATGCAAGTGCCATCCCTCCTAACTTAGTGCCCATTCCCTCTGGCCCAATAAACATTTACATAGTCTATATAATATGGAACCACTTCAGTAAAGGGAACCCTACACCAGAATACCCTATTACTGAGAAACTTTGGCACGCTCTTGAAAGAAGGCAGAAGTGGATTTAAATCAAGCCACAGTATCCCAGAACCTGGCTTAGTACTCTACCACCTCAAACTGTTTTTTGTTAGGGCCACATTTAGGTTTATATTCTAGGAATTTACTGGATTGAGGTGAGAAAGGCAGAGGACTCCCTATTTTCTGAGTCTCAGTTGGCACATTTACACATGCACTTTAATGTACAGTAATCCATTTTACTGTGCGTTAAAGCATCATGTTAAAAAAGTGCTATTACACTAATGCATAGGCTACTACACATTAAGCATCACTTAAAAATCATGCGTTTTCATTACTGCGCATTAAGGCAGCCTAATATGCATTTGTTTAGTACCTCACATTGGAGGTAGTAAATTTAATGCATGTCAGGAAAAGTGTCTTAATGCAGGTGTAGACACACCCAGTGGGACTTAAGTGGGAGTAAACACCTAGCATAGTTGTTTAGCTGGATGAAGACTTAGTGCTTCCGATATATTCAGAAGCAGATATTTAATTCCATAAGGAACATTATAGGCATAAACTTGGATGCTTAGGGAATGTGGGTGCCTAAAGCATAAGTAACATGTAAAGAAGGATTCTAGGGATTTGATTTTTGGTCTTAGACACATTTAATGCAGCTCTTAAATAGCTGCATCCTTATGTAAATCTAATCCTCAAGGCCTTTGTTTAGTTTCTTCAGCACCCAAGCTGATTTGGAGGTTGCTGCTATATCATATTATTGTTGCTTAAAGGACTTTTTGGTTTTTTTAGATATTTCATATCAAGCAAATCTTTCACCTGCTGAAATCAGCAGGACTTGTGCCATTGCCTTCACTAAGTGAATTGCCAAATCCTTCATATTCAAGAAGAAAGCTCTAGCATTAAGTCACAAAAATATATTTGAATTGGAAAGATGTCTCTAAATAGCTGTGCATTATATCTTTATTATTTTGTGGGGTAGGAGGGAATTAATGCAAATCAATACTTGGTTTCACTAGTGGTAAGTAACGTGGCACTACTGTTTTTCCATGCTGTATAAACAGTTGGTAAACAGTTGGTAAATAACATGATATATTGTGCAAATAGTAATTTCCAAAAAGCCTGATTTCATTCACATTAATAATTTGGTTAAACAATAATTTCCAGAAACCACAACCTTTTAATAAAGATATTCACTGCTGGCAGAAATCTCATCCTCCTTTCTATTTCCTCCTTAGTACATTTTCTAAAGGTTTTATTCTCAGCACTTTGTTACTTAATTATGCATCATGTTTACCATGTTCATTTTACAATTACATGACTATAAGGTTGTAAGCAGCAGCTGCTATGGGAGGCCAGGAAGAACCTTGGTTATCTGATAGCACCCTTGACTCGCTTTTCTACCCTAGAAATAAGATGCACCTTTGATTTGCTCCTTGTAAACAGACAGAGACAAGTCTCCCTAGATATCCAAGCAGCTATTTTGGCTTGTCACTCATGGCAACAGGTTAAAGAACTATAAAATTTGCATTGTTATCTTATTTTGAATGGAAAAGCATAATGTGTTTATAATAGCTGCAGATAGACCAGAGTTTGTTCTGTCAATCAGATGAGTGTTTCACAAGGTCTTGAAATGATATGCATTGCATACAGATATTTTAACTAGTCCAAGCTTACCCATGGTAGAATAAGGCAAACAAAGGAAGCGCTAGCCCCATTTATTCATTGCAACATGTAGGGCACCAAAGCTTCTGAGCAGATTTGCAGAAATATCATTCTAACCCATTTATCAATGGTCAGCTGCTGCAATGAGCCTGGGAAAACAAGCCTCCCATTGGCTGGATTTGCCTTACAGTAGTTCATGGAAGTGGGGTACAATCATGGTAGTAATGGCCTGGCATGGGCTAACAGCTCCAGTAACGCTTGCCAAACTAAGGGGGCCTTGCCACTAGCAGGCTGTCTCTATGATGGCAGCTGTGCAGTAGAAGAGGCCACCCTTTACTCCGATTCCAAACTTGTTTAAAACGTAAGGGTCCCAGGTATAATTTCCCTCATTATTGCTGTGCATTTTTTTTATTTTATGGATTATTCCAAAACCTTCTAGTTTACATAGTAGTGTGGGGATCCCTTTCTCTCTTATCATAAATTCTACTATTTTCATTTCCCGTTCCTGTTTGTACTTGCAGAAGCTCTTGATGCTTAGAAACAATCTCCTGGATAATTAGCCCTTTATGTGAAGGCAGGCAGCTGAAACTGAGACCATAGGTTGTTGTCATGGGCCAGAGCCTTCGCCAAAATTATTAGCAAGTACAGTCTACAGTCTACAGTCAGGCATCAGGTTGTTACCCTACTTTGTCCTGAATCTTGTAGATGTGCTCTCCTTCTGAAAAGAATAATGAGTATAACCTTGACCTCTGATTGACTACTAACTACAATTTAATAATGGCCACACCCCTCAACAACAGTGTGAAGCACGCTCCCAGTGTCTTCCACCTAGCAAAAACCATTATTTTCCTCCACGTTTTCTGATAGTTCCAAACCCTCTTGTGAAACTAGTCCCAGTTTATAGCTTTTAAGTACAGCTACGTTATCAGAAACATCAATGGTAGTCATGAGACTGCTAATAGTTCTGAGAGAAGCTGAAAGGTATAGATGCATAAAAGAATAAAAAAAGACCACCTTTCTTTAATTTGCCTGTCTGTTACTTGTGATTATGACTGTGACCATTAGAAAATAGTTTTTAATGCCTATCCACATACAGTAGGCAGATAAGGCAGGGGTGTATTGACAGATCTCAGTCTTCAAAGATAAAAACTGTGTTTTCTGTCAGTATTTGAAAAGACAGGAAGCCTTTTATTAGATCATAAATTATTGGGAGAGCAGAGTTGATAGACTTCTTCAGGCTGATAATGTACTTTGAAAGAAAAGGCAGTTTTATACTTCTACAAAATCATATTTAAAATATTTATATACCTATCAACGGCGACACTAGTGTAATTCACCCCTGGGTCACTGGTTCAAATCCAAATCAGTTCAGTCATGGCCAAAACTTGTTGCCTTCTGACAGCTGCTGAAAGGGCTCCTTCTGGTCCTGTTAGGTAAGACTTCCATATCACAATGGCAACATTTTGGCAGCCTCAAAAAGGGAGGCCAAACATAGCAATTTACGAAGTTGAACTTTTTATTTTAAAAAGTTTTCCGGATTATTAAAGGGCGAGGTACTATAGGACCCAGCAATAGCTTTCCTTCCCAAGTCAGTACAGTGTGCAGCATTTAGAAAAGCACTGCGTAGATCTCAGAAGCCAGCCAGTGCACGGTACACAGAGTGCCTGCAGTCTCACAAAAGGTTATTCTTTTGCTTTATCTTATTAGTAAAATGCAAAGCTTCATTAAGCAACCAGATGAATCATATAGTAATTGGATATACTAAAAGTAATGACGTAATTTCTTTTTCATAATAAAACAAAGTCATGTTTTATAAACAAGCAAAGTATTGTTTGGAGTTACAAATTTAAGGCAACATCTGGCAATAAATGAACAACAGAGGACTGATGGCTCTTTTTATCAGGGCTTCGGTGTTTCGATTGACCATCCACTACCACCAAATAAATGCTGGGCCTCAACTTCATACAAGCAGACATTGCTGGCTGATCGTCTATCTCCAGTAAGCAAGTCCAAATCGGTGTGGCCAAATAAAAAGCGAAGAAATTAAAAATGAATGTCATGGTGAAATAGGGTGGAAAAGGTCAGCCACTAGAGAGAAACTGTCTTGGGAACAAGTAGCTGCCATGCTGAATCAAACCTGAGGTCTGGGCTAGCATCAGCTGTAACGGAGAACATTTAAGACCTGTGCAGCAGGTAGATCTGTGGTAGTTTGCCCTCTTCCCTGGGTCTCAGTTTCATCTCTAGTACAAATTGGCTGGACCTGCCAGACTGACAGCTAATGACTGCTGTCCCTCTCCAAGGTGCTGCCAGGTGGCCAGGTCGCTCGCGTCACAGCAATTTCAGTAGGAAATGAGGGTGCTCAGAACCTTCCAGACCGTTCAGTCCTTCCCAGAGTGAGGGATTACTGTCAGCTCATCCCCCAACCATTAGTGACTGTCTGATGACCTGCACTTATAATATCTTCCACCCTTCCCACTAGTTGGCCACTGAAGATTTTCCAAAGAAATGAAGCCTAATGATAAAACAGTACTTGAAATATCAACATCCCTGGCCTAATTAGAGTCAGGCCAATGGGCCCTAATTGCATAACTGAATGCACCCAGTTGAGTTCTTTCTATTGTAACTTGACTACGCAGCTCAGCCCTGATTAATAGAGCCAGAGCTGCAAACTAAAATGCAGTTAATTTATTGTAAGTTTTATTAGGCATATAAAAGAAGACCAGGAATTACTAGCCTTTGGTTGCTAGAGATACATTTCATCTATGACTCAGACCAGATTCCTCGCAGATTAAGCTTGTTAATTTTACTTATTGCCAACATTCTTCACCGCATTGCTAAAGCGAGAGCCACGGGCTCTTGTCTAAAATGGACAGAATGAAAGGAACCGGGGGGCCTTGGACAACAGTTACATTAACTACTTTGTCCTTTTAATTCATCTAATTACATGCAAGAAAAAAGAAACAGACCATTTGCAGGCTGCCTTTAGTTGCCTTTCTGCAATGATGCTGAGCCAGTGCTTTTGTGGGCTTTTTGTTGTCTTATTAGGGAGCTTTTGTTCAGAGAGATGGTTAAAGCCATTTTCAGCAGCTAGCGAGATGAAACAGTTTCAATAAGGACACAATGTACTTGTTTAAATTACCTTTCAAAATGCTCAAAACCATTAAGGGGGAGGTGCTACAAATAAAAGTTGGGGGGTTTTTGTTTTAATGTTTTACCCTAATAACAGCTTTTATTTTATTATAATCCATTAGTTGACAATATTATTCTATAGATTATTAGGCAGCAATTTTGTTATTTCATCACACTTTCAGCACTCGCTCACAGTGCTAGAAACCACAAATCTCTGTATAATATGCTTTCAATTTTGTTAAAATCTGTATTTAACCGGTTTGGCTGTGAAACTTCTTGGGGAAAATGTGTTTTTAATTCTGGCCTGATTAGCCTAACAGTTGACAGATTTGAGTAGTGACATGATGGTATCTTATTTTCTACCATTCCTACTGTTCCCTTTTTCTCAGCGTATCTTATTTATTATTTGCACTTCTCCAGAGCTAACGAGTCCAAGTGTAATCTGCAACTTCCACTAAACGGAATTTACCCTCGTCAAATGAACATCACTGTCAGAAAATCTAATTAAAAGGAGCCGATGTTCCTGTTTGTTGACAAGCAAATAGTAACATGAGGCTAGTGAAATAGTGCCTCGAGGTAAAATAAAAAAGATGCCACAGTGCACTTAGCATTCAAAGGTCTCCAACATGAGGTGGTTCAAAGCCATAAATGTGTAAGTTTAGGAAATAAAGGAGGCGACTTTTATCTTATAAGAAAAATGTCAATGTGCCCCTTCTATTTTGTGTGTCAGGTGCATGCCTTAAAAAAAAAAAAAAAAAGGAAATAAGCTTCCTAGTATCAGCAGTGTGATATTGGAAAGACTTGATGATTCCTGGGGTATATCCATGAGACAGCTTTGATTTGGAATTTGAATAAATAGAAAATAAGGATCCTTTTGCATTGATTTAATGATCTAAATGAATTCAATGTGGGGGGAGTTTCCACAGAAGCTAATGACCTCTTTTAATCTATAAAGCAGGTCACAGCCTACTGTTCAAGCATTTCTCTGCCAAAGCATATTTACACCCTGCCAGTCCTTGGAACCAAATCAAGCTTGTTGTACCCCACAATTAGCAGGTGCAACTCCCATGGGAGATGGAGGCCAAATTCAGTGGTGATATAAATGTTAGTGTCAGTTAAATGGGAGGTGTCAGGGCAGTGTCAACCGAGTGGATGTAATTAGGAAAAGAGTATAACATGCAGGGATCTGACCTTCACTATGTGTGCATAGTAGCTGTAACTTCCAGGTTGAGTGGTGGAAATGATGAGTAACTTCCTAGCAGGAAACACAACTACTAGGATGATGGAAAATAAAGCAGATCCCCTACTTCAAATCATATCTGAATATATCTTCTAACCAGACACCTGACCCTGCCCTTGGTTTCCATGACAAACGTGGAATGGGGAGAAGCTAACCATGAAGCTAACACGTGGATTTGATGCTCACAGTAGGTAAAACACAGTCATTTGGTGCTGTCACCATGAATTAGCTACAGTGGGAAAGTGGCACCACAACCCTCCCAAAGTTTCAGTTTACCCTCTGCCTACAGTTTCACCCTCTTCCCATTCAAAGCTCAATTAACTGACTGTTAAATAGGAGGGATACATGTTGTGCTGGCCAGCCTTCACTCAGAACCTGAGCAAAGGTCTCTTTCATTCACGTAGATCTAACACATAGGTATTGTGTAACACACGCTCCTGCAAAACGTAACAACTGGCTTCAACAGGCCCTTGTAAGATCCCCTTAAAACTACAGATCTCCACAAATTTCACCCTGAGCGAGAGAGAGTCTGGGAGAGTTCCAGTCCAATAGCTTGTCCCTTTCAACCAGGCAGACCCAGGTTTTGAGCAACTGATATCAAACTTTGAATTTGCAACTACAGCTGCTGAAAGAGCCCTCTGCTCATTTGTTGAAAGTGCCACTAAGGATGCTGATTATGGACTCAGAGGTGGGGTTGCTGCTCGCTAACCCATACTGAGACCACCAGCACATTTTCCATCCAACAACAAGGAGGTAGCTCTCCTATGACAATGACTATCCCCTGAGCTTTGGTTAAAGAGTAAGGAGTACAAAAGTAGCTTTAAACACCATCTGATTCTCAGCTGGTTCCTGTACTAAATTAGGCTGCATTCAAACTTCTCTCCCACTTCTGCTCTCAACTCTGCAAAGATCTCTGAGGCTTTCAAGACCACTAAGGCTCTACACAGGTCTACTTGTGGAGATCTGATTACAGCGTAATACAACAATGGCATTGTTGTCATGCAAGAGACTATGGAGCCTTAAAAAGCACCAGTGATTTAGGAAATAACTTGGGTTTTAAGACTCATCTGAAGTTTTACGTATGGAACAACAGTCTGCCTGCCTTTATAGTATAATCATAAGATGTGCTTTCTTCACTGATTGTCATTGTTCTTAGACTGCAAGAACAGATGAAAGTTCAGTAAAGATATGGTCCATTGCTGTTAAGGGAGAATACAGTTTTGATGGAACTGTAGCATGGTCATACAATGAACTCAATCCTGCAAGGCCTTGTGGACATGCTTAAAATTAAATATGTACATAAATCTTAACTGTAAGCATGATGAGGGACTAATGTTATAAAAGAGTGTTATTAATGCTTTCTAAGATAACTTGATACTAACTTGATGTACGCTCAGTGCCAGAGCATGAACACTCTTACCTTCCATAGCAATTGTAAATAGTTTTAGATTCCTATAAAAGTAGTTACTGCCAAGTTCCTCCAGCTTTCAAGCAAGCAAACAGAGACAGATTTTTTCCTTAGTTACTAAAAATGATCAAAAAAGATTTTATCACATAATAACTACAGTTTTCAGAACACTATTCCAGGCAGTCAAATATACAGTAATGACTATGATGTAAATATGTAGAGAGTGTATATATTTAGAATTAGCATCTTCTTTAAATGTGCATTATTTGTGTGTAGTGGTTGTAAAATATGAATCTGAAGCCATGAAAAAGTTAACTCTATCCTAAAATTACTTAGATAAATAGAATTAGTGTAACAGGACTGCATTATACTTTTTGTATTCCTTAAAGCTTGTAGGATTTTTCCCCTTTATTTTTCTCTTAATCTCCAAACAAACCAGAAAATATCTTTAATAAGAACCACCTGCCAAAGTGAATTATTCTATAAAATTATCAATGGATCAGAGAGGGTTTTTTGGCTGATTTATCTTAAATTACTAACATGATTTGTAATATCTCATGGAGAGACTATTATATCTGAGTTCATTACAAAGCAGCTGCAGTTTACAAAATGCAGCTTAAAAATATATTGAAAATAGCATGTACACCCAATCAATGAGTTTCTTATGGCAACTAGAACAGAATAAAGGTGATTTTTTATTTCTTCACAACATGTATCTTGCTCTTTTTTAATGGTAATATGTTTTGTCAAAGTGGGTCTCTCCTTGTAGATAGGGAGAAACTATAGAGATCCCACACAAATAGCTCTTTTGATATTCTTTCTGATAAGACTCCCCTTTTAGCACACACAAATTAAGTTTGGTCTGCACATTATAATGCCCATGTGTTTGACCATTGAACGCAATGTGTGGCCATTAGAAATAAAAGAAAAATCAATAGGGTTTCATTAAAACAGCAGGCAATCAGGGCTACGGCACTAGCTTAATTACAGTTTCAGTAGCGTTTGCTTTAATTGGAAAGAATAAAAGAAGTGAAGTGGAGTGAATGAAGAAATTAGCATATCTATCACTGTTGTCACATTGTACTGTGGCCTTAAAGCACTGTTTGCTCTTTAGTATTTCTGAAGCTTTGTGAAGCCTTGAAAAAATATGGAAAGGCAATTAGCAAATAATCAGATTGTACCTTTTAAGAATTCTAATTAATGTTCATTATAATACTGGGAATTTATTTATGTATATCTTAATCTTTAATGTGTGTGTGTGTGTATATATATAATGTGTATATATACACACACACACACACATATATCTATATCTATAGATATAGATATCTATAGATAGATTGATAGATAGGAGTTTGAAGATGACATCTAATATACATAGATCTATATCTAGATCTATCTTGCTATCTATATTAGATGTCATCTTCAAACTCTCATTTGTTATATTAGTTTGAGATATATATATATGAGAAAGTAAAATCCCTGCACTACAGGTTCAGTACTCTGCAATGGGATTCCTGTAGGCTGCAGTTACGTAGAGAGGTCTCTTCATAAAGCAGTGTCTTATGGACAATTATGGAGGCTATTGAGAATCTGGATTTCTGTCTGGTTTCTTCACACATTAATAAGAACAAAAAAGAAAATTAATTTAACTGTGGAGGGAGGGCTTCTGAGCATATAGGACTAGTGCACACAACTAACACTAGTTCCCACCTATAGGATGCACCTGGATTCTGCCAATGTCTAGCTTCACCCCATTCGTGTCAGCTGTTGGAGCGCATGATGTATTCTCCAGATCACATTGCTTAATAGGCAACCAAGCTTCATGGTGGCTCTTGACTTTGGTGGGTGTAGGGTCTACATCTGGGTGAACTGCTCCTCCTGCAGAGTCTGTGTTGCTTTTTTTACTGCTAGAATGCCTCTGAGTGCCACATCTGAATCTCTGTCAATGATACCGTTCTCAGAGCTTTCGTTTGGTTTCTAGAAATGTAAACTAAAAAAGTTGCTGCTATGAATGAAACTGGTTTGTGAATCTAGTATTTTAAAATAATACTAGATTCACTGGCTAAGCTCAGGCTGAAAGTCAGGGAAGAAAGGGGATTGTCTTGTGAATCTCCCAGTGACTCGTTTGTCCCTTCTTTTAGGGCAAACCTCACCTTGGTTTTCCCGACCTTTAAAATCTATCATGCTGTGTGTCTGGTTAACTTCACATGATGCTATTTCTGTTCCCTTACTGCATCAGTGCTGCATTCACTGAGTGGAAGAATATGAACAAACCACTAATACTTTGAATCACTCAAATTTAGTAGGGTTAGAGTGAAGTTGTAGCCATGATATTCCAGAAATTATGTGAGAAAAAAGGGTTTCTTAGGGTAATATATTTTATATGACCAACTGCATAGTTGGGAGAGAGGTAGGCAAGCTTTCAAATGCAGAACATTCTTTTTTATCATGTTTAAAAGAAATGTATGAAGATTTTCAGGAGATAAACCAAGACCAGTGAATTTTAGGACATTTTTTGTTGCAGCCAGAAGACTTTTTCTTCTGGATGCAATAAGCCCCTGTATGTGACAATACTGCAATATAAATTAAGCTGTTATAATATCTATTGCCCAGGTCAAATGAAAAAAATTAGTTTTCTCATACTGCACTCACACACAGTAATGAAATCTTAGAAAATATGTGTGTGTGGTGTGCTATGCTGTGTTTGTACATGCATATGTGTATGTACATGTACTGTGTGTTAGTCCTATCAAATACTTTCTAAATGCATATATCTCTGATTTTCTGCTCTCCATCCCCACTCATCGCAGTCAGAGTCACAAGCAATTTAACTACTGTGTGTCTGATTCTTGTTCTGATCTCAGCCTCTGTGTTACCTTGTCCATCTTCTCTGACTAATTTCTTCACTGTCAGAGATGTGTGGAATTTTGTCCCACTGCCTTATTAATATAAGACAAGCATCCCTTCTTCTATACAACGGTAATAGATAGATAAATAGATATCAAGAGCATTTATTGAATTCCCTATTCTTAATTTTCTAAGATCCAGCACAATTCATCACAGTCTTAGCAGTGAGGAGAAATCACACTACTCTTAGCCATCTTGTTTATTTAATTGCCTCTGGAGCTAAAGACCCAAGGGGGCAGTCCTTTAGGATATAAGGCTGAATAGTGCATATATCGAAGCCTGAAAATGTGTGTTGAAATGGGGTCAGAATTGTGAAGGCAACTCTTGATGGCTCTAGAGAGGTGAATTTAAGCCCTGCTCTGGTCACATGCCTGAAAAGCCACCTCTCCAGTTGACCCTGCTATACAAAGGTACTTGGTCATTAAGACTGGGTTGTCCAAGGCAACCAGACTCAGTGCTAGCCATATCATTCCCTTGTGTCACTAAAAACAAAATGGTGTAGTTTAGCCACACCAAGCCAATTGGCTGCTAAATTTGAAAGCACTTTGGATATATGCAGATGTCATTTTCCCAGGAGATGTCTTATCTCCTATCTGAACATAAAAATGTGAAAGTATTTTCCGGCGGAGATCACCACTGCAAAGGAATTTTCAGATATTTCAAGATTATTTGTATTTTCATTTTTCCAGCGTTCATATTTCTTTGTGAAACTTACAAACGTAAAAAAAAAGTGTGATCATAAATTCAACAGGCACTATTCCAACTACCACCCATAGAGAAATACAGTATGAACAAATTCTCTTACTCATAAGCCTCTTCATCCAATAAAGTATTTTAGGGACATACCTAACTTAAAGTGAGTGGTTAGATTCATAGAAGAACATTTTTAAAAGCACCAGAGAGATTTAGGGGCCTATAACCTATTTGCATAAGTGACTTACACGTAGGTTTTAAGGTTATTTAGGCATTACTCTGAGCAGTATTGCAAAACCTAAGGAACAGATTTTTAAAGGTATTTAATTGCCTGAAGAGGCAAATAGATGCCCAGTGAGATTTTAGGCACTTAATTAACTTTAAATACATGGCCCTAAGGAGTCGTACTGAAAGTCAGTGGGAGTAAGGTGCTAAAATATAAAGGATGTACGGCAGGCCTAAGTCACTTTTGAAAAATCTCTTTAAAAATTTACTTTTGAAAATGTTACCAATTGACTACTAAAATACCAGACTGAATCAGCTCTTAATACTTAACCCTGGCCTAACACCAGATTTAAAATGATTAATAAAGAGAGGAAATATTGATGATCTGCATAATAGGTATTATTTATTTTGTTAAGTGTTTCCCACAACTTGGAAGCATTCTTCTTTGTTTTCTTCCAACAAGCCTAATGGCTATGCTTCCTCAGACATTTACAGTGTCTGTACCGGAGCATGCTGCAGCCATGAACCTTGTCATCTTTTCTCCCAAATGGAAAAAAATGACATAAAAATGTCACTTGTTGAGCAAATGCTGTCTAGTTTTGCCTTTGCTTCCCATAACCACTGAGAAATCTGTAGATGCTAACATGAATATGAAAAACATGAAATCAGGTCTTTACAAAAGAGGTAAAACAAACCTACTTGGGAAGATTAATGTTTTGATGAATTACTGCAGAGAAATGTGAATGGAATTAATTACAATGTTGATATTGTTTTAAGAACAGTTGTATAAAGCACAGTCTTATACAACTACTATTTAATTAATTTCTTGAAGTACCATATCTGACTTTTCACCAGAGAATTCCTGACAGGCAGAGATATATTTGTGGAGCGGAAATGCAATTTGAGAATGAACTTCCACATACATAAACATGCCTCAAACCCGCTTGGCAGTACGTGATAACTCTATTTGTAATTAAAGGTTAAAGTATACTTAAACCAGTTTAGCAGTTAAAAACAATTTTAATTGAAAATATACATTTGTAATTGCAAATGGAAAGATTTCCTGTAATAGCAGTAACAGACCCATTTTCTAATAAGATGAACAATACAGTTGATGACTGAAGCATCTGTATATAGTTACATACAGCATTTCTGTACTGCAGGCTGCCAATTTATTTCAGCAGTGAAAAGCTTGATTTATTGTTTGTAGCATTACCATCTGTTGTAGTTATTACAGAAATTATATATAAACCAGTTAGTAAACACTTTGCCCCATTGTCTGTTGTTTTGATAATCACCCATAATAACATCTAGCATCAATATGGTCTTTAAACCCGATTTGGGAGTTAATGGAATAAGAGGAGGCAGTCAGTATATGCACCAGGGTAATGTCATTAGGAATGTTTGTGAAGAACAAATTAAATCAGTTGTAAATTGTGCTCTCAAGTCAGCCAGAAAACCAGTCTTGTTCAGGAGAAGGGATTTATATTTTAACCTCGTGCAGAAAATGCACTTAAGCAGATTAAAATAAAATAGGGACTTCGTCGATGGATGTAAATGGTAATTGCTGGAGCTCTAATGGCTTCCTGTTGGCTATGTCATGCAGTGGGCACAGCTATTTTAAAGTTAACCAGTGCTTGAGGTCATACTTTTACAGATTCAATCATTAAACAGGACTAGACATGTCACTAAATGGTTGATTATTCAAATGATGAGGCTGCTCAAAAGTTACCCGTGTCATCTTTGGACAGAGGATTTTTTTTTTCTTTTAGGTACAGTTGAAATAAAATAAAGATGAAATGAATTCAAGTATAAGTCAATAGTAGGCTCTGTTTGGGGTCTCATTTGTTTTGGATGGCAGAGTCTGCTTTATTTCATTCTGCTCTGGTTGGTTAAATTATGTAAATGGGGAGGGAGTTTCCATGTGCACAAAGAGTTTGATATATCATAAGAATAGCCTCTAAATAAATTATCATTTATGAGAATAGTATTTCTATGTTGCAGGTCACTGAGATGATAAACAGTGCAATCCATTGCATATCTGTGACCACAGAGCTTGCTCACTAATCTTCAGGACTCTCACACATTAAAAGAGCTCTTAATTTACCCAACTTGCAACTACTAAAAATGAATATAGAAGATGCCTGAGAGGCCAATCACTACTGCTGTTTCAGAAGCAATCTAATGATAAACTAGGAAGTCAAACAGAATTTTTTAAAGATGTTTGTATTGAACATCCTTTCTAAAAAGGCAAGAGAAATGATTTCCCAAAGCATTCATTGTGTCATTTGCCTTATTAATATGTAGTGCATTGATTTCTTGTTGCTTATAACTAATATTAAAAAGATACCTATTCTGGGTTCCAACCATCATTGGAACAATTAAAATGCAGTGCTATAAAAATAAAATCAGCAACTTCCCTAAACCTTGGAGCCACGTAGCTCAGTAAGGTGACTAGAAGGAACTGGTTCACTCCCAGGTGAGGGCAGTGGGTTTCCATTTACTGTTTCTACTTCAAG
The DNA here is from genome assembly GCF_052110815.1 of Crocodylus siamensis. Taxonomy (NCBI): domain Eukaryota; kingdom Metazoa; phylum Chordata; order Crocodylia; family Crocodylidae; genus Crocodylus; species Crocodylus siamensis. The sequence continues at coordinate 81,431,853 of NC_143401.1, forward strand.
TGCAGCCCTGAAGCCCACCTGGTCTCTTATCCAGTCAGAACCAGGAGTGTCCTGGGGATAAAGGCAGTGGGAACATGGTACTGACCATATCACCACCTTCTCATACTAATGTTAAAGAATCAGTGGAGCCATGCCTCCACTGTCCCAATAGGCCTCAATGGCTCGTACAGGACACCTTTACCTTTACTTTCATAATTTCATAGTATCTAGGGTCAGAAGGGACCTGAACAGATCATCAAGTCCGACCCCCTGCCCTGGGCAGGAATGAGTGCTGGGATCATAATACCCCAGCCAGATATCTATCCAACCTCCTCCTGAAGACCCAAAGGTAGGGGAGAGCACCACCTCCCTTGGGAGCCCATTCCAGAGCCTGGCAGCCCTAACTGTAAAGTAATGTCTCCTGATGTCCAGCCTGAACCTGCTCTCAATCAATCTGTGGCCATTATTCCTTGTTATCCCAGGTGGTGTCCCGGGGAATAGAGCCTCACCTATTTTCAGCTGGTGCCCCCTAGTGAGTTTATTGACAGCTACCAGATCCCCTCTTAGTCTTCTCTTGTGGAGGCTATCTTAGTTTATCTTCAAAGGGCCTGACCTGCTGCCCCCTGGCCAAGTGAGTGGCCCTCCTCTGGACCCTCAAGGTTAGCCACATCCCTCTTGAAGTGCAGCACCCAAAACAGGATGCAGTACTCCAACTGCAGCCTGACCAGCACCACATAGAAGGGAAACAATCTGACCACGAAGGGACTCAACCCCTCAATCTTCTGATCCAAAGCCAGACGCCTTATCCATTAGGCCACACAGTCATAATCAAAAGGAAAAAAAATACCCATGCAGATATATCAGATCCAAACAATGCCCCTGTAATAGCCCTGGTTGCATATGCTTTCCTTCTTGAAAGTATATAGAAAGGGATGGGCCATGGAGGGTTGACTCTGAGTTCACCCCAAGGGGCTAGAGAAGAAGTGAATATCAGAGAGGTGAATGCCTCTTAAAGACTGCCCATCCAGTAGCAGCCCACTGTTTTATATCAAGGAGAATGGACCTTAAGTGCTCCACTGATGCTGATTTATGAGTCTCACATTCTAAGCTGTATAAGATATGTCTACATTGATACGTAGGGTCAACCAGTCCAAGTCACTGTTCCTCAGCTATATCATATTTTGAAGCCTGCAATAAGCAGGCTTATTGTGCTGCTTATTTGCAATGTGAAAACATTCAAGGCTGAAGAATAATTCTTGCTCCTTTGGTATTTGTCTCCCTGTATGGTCAATAAAGAGAGAAAGTAAGGTGCAGAGGCAAGAAGGCAGGATCAGAGAGTTGTGGGATTGCTGCACGTGGACTTCCTATGCTGGAAGCAACGTGAAGTAGGTTTGACCCCATATCCAGAAGCTCAGCAGTCCTTCCAGGGTCAGGCTGAACAGACACTGGAGGCTGAAATTATAGTTTACAGCGTGATGGTCTGCAATCATAGACTTCAGAGTGACTTTAAAATCAAGCCTAACTGTTCGTGTAGGCATAGTCTTAGGGTTAACCAGTAAAAAAAAAAAATCACAAAAAACAAACCCATTAAACTCCACCCAGAGACCAGCAAACAGCAGGTCTTAGAGTGTGGCTGGCATGTGCTGCTGGTGAAATAAACAGCTGAACAAACAAGATTGTATTTTGTACCAGCTCGAGCTTCTGGATAAATTACACTGTACTTTAGAGAACAGATATGTTTCTTGCCCCAAAAAGCTTACATAAGACACAACAAACACCGAGTTAGAGAACACAATTTACAAGACTGAAGAGAGCTGAGGAACATCAGAACTAGGCTGTCAAAAGGAATAAAAGGAGAGAAACTAGGCATCCAAGTGGAAATTAGAAATCCAGAAGAACAAAGGCAGGGGACCGGGTTTAAAATATTTTCTGCATTAAACGACTTGAGGGCAAGAGTATTTTTCATAAACTAATATAATTATTTTAATTAAAAATCCTTAAAATATTAATGGGTGTAGTCTGAAGTGAGAGTTAATTATAGCTGCACCAGTCACGCTGCCACAGTTAAGGCTCTGTCAGGATTTCCATTATGAACACTGTTTTCAAGTGCTTATATCATAATCATCCAAATTTGCTAAAGGCTAAAACTTGGTGTAGAAGTTCTGAGAATAGGATTGATTTTGGTTGGATTTGCCAGATTTTGATCACTAGCAGGGCAGAAGTTTGAGGTATTCTGCTGTATGTGGCAGGTTTCAGGTATCTTATCGCAGTGCTATCCAGCCGGCGGTGTGGCGGAAATACGGAGGGGGCTTACATGGTGGTAGCATGGGGGGGCTCGCAGCACTGGTATGGGAAGCCTGCACCACATGTGGCCCCCAAGGCACAAGGCTCATGCAGTTTGCAGCCAGAGACTAGTGCCACATACAGCCCCCGGCTGTTCTGAAGGTGAACAGCCTCACCTTATCTGAATTGCAAAATGATGCACTTGGGTGTATTAATACTTGGCTGTTGATAATGCCTGCAGTAAAGCACACAATCTCCATATATATCGTCTGGTGTCCTTATGAACATCAGCATTTGAACCCCTCCCATGTCCACAGCAAAGCTGTAGGACTGAGTGGTCTCTCAAAACAAATATCAGGAGCTTGGTTCAGCCCATTGCAAGAACCGGCTACACCATTCAGACATGAGACCTTGCTTTCTCCAGATGGGATCCACAATGGTCAGGCCTTGAGCACAACAGTGGTATGTACACCTTTTAAGCACGAATGAAGTGCACAGCTATCATATCATATCATCAAAACACTTCCCATTAAATGGCCTGCATGGCTCCTTGTCTTCTTTTTCTCTGTACAAGGATCACATAGGTTACTGTTGTATTAAAGCAGCATAACCCCATGAAATACACACAAAGGAAGAGTATGGAGACCAGACTTCTTATTTACTTTGGAAGTGGAGGCAAAGGAGAAGGAATTTCTCTTGCTATCCTCTTTCCTTAAAACAACTCAATTTTTTTCTTAATAATATATAATATTTGATGAGCTGTGATTCCTGTCCCCAGCTGGTGGATCAATTTCAGACCTTTTAGCTGTGGTGTGTCTTTGGCTCAGTTGACCCATTGATTCAGTCTTAACCAGGGAAGATGTTGTCTTTTTTCACGTTGGAAAGTGGTGCATTCTCTCAGCCTTAGGCTATCTATATGCCATTATATAGACATAACATAAATGTGAGCAACCTTCAGACTTTATGTTTTATGCTAGCTGCCAGTGACCTCCAAGTGCTGAGATCACAGCAAGGGATAAATGAGGTACTCCCTTTCCCCGTTCATGTATCTCTAACCTGGCAGCAGGGCAGGTATGTGATATAAGAAGGCCAATGCTGGCTTTTACTTAAGGTTGAATTCTCCTATCCAATTATAATAATCCTAGGCCCAGGTTTCAAAAGAGGTGCCATACTTCAGTATCTGTACAGGAGCCTTTCTAAAGTAATACCAGCTCAAAACCTGTGATTGGTGAGATATGAGTGTCTCTGCCCTCTTCTCCTGCCAGTTCCTTTTCTCCATTGTAGGGACAGAACAGCCATAAGACACTGGCTAAAAGACTGATGGTTTTCATTAGAGAGATGGATTGACACGTGCAAACAAGACACAGGGCTTGAGTCCAGTGACCTGAGTGTCATTGGAGGAGGCGGTTTTCACCTCCAGTCTAAGAGAGCCGCTTAGCTAGGAGTCACCTGGAGAATGCTAGGCCAGTCAGATGGCCCATGTGGTAGGGCTGAAAAAATACTGCCACAGAGCAGAAAGTTCAGTCTGAGCAGTGAAGGATACCTATCGCCTGAAACCTAGGGCTGAAGCAGAAGCATGTGATCCAAATAGTTGCTGGACTAAGCCAGAAGGTTCCAACCAACCCTTATCAATGGGGAGAAAAGGTGCAGACAGTAGGAATCAGAAACCATCCCTCAACAAATTTGCAATATACAGTGGGTCCAGAGAGTTTAAGCAGAGAGGTCAACCAGGAGCATTAATCTATATATTTAAACACTGGGATCTAGGAACACTTTACTATTATTGTGGACTGTATATGTGTCCAGGCCTCTTGGTCCTGTTAGGAGCTAAGGATTCTCCCTGCTTTAATAAAAGCATTGCCATGTTCATGAAGGCAGAGTTTGCATGGGTTTACTTCAGATCTCTGCAAAGGGAAGCTGTCAGAAGTTACAGGATGGTCTCATATATGAGAGTTAAGACCTGGGACCTCCTCACCAAATTCAAGGAATTTGTCCTGTCCCACCCAACATCCTTTAAATCATCACTGAGCTGATTCATTCCTAGGGGAATAAGTGAAAACTGGTAGCTCTGTAAGGTTTTGTAAAATCTATGGCATAAATCTTAGGGCCCTGGGAGTAGACTATAACTTTTGTCATTTACGTTTATATTGGATTTTTCACAGGAATTTAAAAATGCCAGATACTACTGTATTGTACTCTTCCCTTATACATGTTTAGTGATATACATAGTAGTAAATTTTGTATACAAAGCACTTTCTGTATTTCTTCCTTTCTAAATTCCAGGTGAAGTAAGCTTCAGCAACCTTTACAGATGAAGGTGTTTCACTTTTTTCCATAACAAATTTAAAAAACAACCCTATTTTATTCTTGGGGAGAATCATATTCAATTGCTGATAAAGACTTATTTTCTGTGCCTAAAACCTGATCATTAACTGCCTTTACCACTGTAAGATATTTGGCTTGAATATGTCATATTAGTAGGAAAATTACTCTAAATAGGAACAAAACTGACAACTGTTCCATGCAGGCTAATGACCCACTGTGTATGTTGTGCAAAAAGAATGGCCATTGCTTGTATGTTTACTATATCATTTTCCTACTTGATTTCCATAGCCTGTTATGGTTGCCAAGGGGGAAAAATTAACCGAAAGTTTCCATGTAACCAAAATTCCATGTCCATACTGTACTAGAATCAACTATTTTGTAAAGATATATGCAGAAAAGCTTTCATTTCTTACTACTCTATGCGATTATTTGGTAACCATTTTATGTAAGATTGTATCATGCTAATAGCAGAATATTTTTTCACCTGCTTGATAGTTGCTCAATTCAACCTACTTAAAGAGATGGAGCTACCATAAACACACAAAGGCTCACCCCTGAATAGACGATGGATATTTTTTTAACAAAATCTTTTGTAGTATTATGCAGTTATAGGAGTCGTTACAAAGTAAAGCACAGCCTCTAAGTCCACAAGTTTGAATTAACATTGTAATGAGAAAAAATTAGGTTTGTCTCATTTCCAACCTTTGTTAGTCCTCTACATCTTGCTCCTGACAATAGATTCAGATTTTGGACCATTACTTGGTCTTATTAAAGAAAAGTGATCAGATATAATACTTTCTATTTTAAAATAAAATAACACCTGCTCCGGGAATATGCTATCCATGCATCCACCAAACTACAGTGAAATTAACAAACTGATTCCAGATGAATTAGAAAAACGTCACACATGTTATTATCTATATGTGACTGATACTGATGAAAATGCTAAAGTTGTTAAAGCCAAGATTAGTACACAGCTAGCCCAAAACTGCGCGTGTGACTTAAAGCTACATTTGCCCTCACTCTCCCATGTCGTGCTATGTGCCTTCGCACCTTCCCACTGTGCTATGCATAAAAGACCAAGTTCACTATTCAGCTCTGCTGATTCTCTAGTAAAACAAGAGCCAAATACAATTTGAGGTGTGGACACACATAACAATTGACTCATTCCCACATATCACTGATTGGGAACCGGCTCACGCTTCCGTGGCTCCAAGAGCGGAGGGGTAGGTATGAGCACCCAGCCCAGCATGCCTCACAACAGGCAGGTGAACAGGAGTGGGGGGTTCTTGCACTCCTGCCTTGGGCCTCACTTTTCTGCTTTCTCTTCTTTCTTAAAGAAAACTTCAATAAACTTCAATAGCATGCAGGTGACCAAAGGTTGCAGTGTGCTTGCCTGATTTGGGGTGGCAATGGGAGAGGAGGGTGTGGAAGTGCTTGGACCCACATTTTTGGGTTTCCACAGGCTGACTTGCCTCAACTGCAGTTGAGTAGGGAGTGAGGTTACAGCTTGCTTGTTTAATAAAAGATAGCTTTTATTAAACAAGCAAGACAAGGGATCTCAGTGATAAAAAGTGCCAACAAAAGGAAAAAAGTAGGCAGCAGAGTCCTGGAAATAGGGCACCAGAGTGGCATCCTGTGTATGCATCTGATTGCCCCCCCCCAGGCATCCTACACTACATCACTCTTCCCACCCTGCTTACACAGGATGCTTGGTGTCTGCACATTTCACAGAACCAGTTCAAAATAGGAGTTGATTTTCCAGGCACACTTCTGAATCATTCCAAACAGCTTTAAACTGGTTTAAGAGGCTTCTATGTCTGTCTGCTTCAGGTTTCATAGATTTTGTAAACATTAAGGTTGGAAGAGACCTTGCAAAACCATCTGGTCCAGCCCCCTGCCCAAACCACACTTACACCATTCTAAATCTTCTGTGTGTCCATGCCCTTGGAGATGCCTGGCTGTGCGGATACCCATTAGGGCTAGGGATCTCTAGGGGTCCCTTCACAACCCAAGCACTAGTAGAATGGCCATGGCTCCTCTCTTTCCCAACACAGGCCTGCCTAGAAATACCCCCAAGCAATAGGAGTTAGGAGCAGGAGACCAAGTTATGCCACTTCAAACCACACATAGGATCCTCCTGTCAGGGAAATCTCTAGCTGCCCGCTTAAAGCAGTTCTCCATCCTCTTTACCCTAGTACACAAGTGAGAGGGAATGGAGTTAAAGCTAGCATCTGACTCAGAATCCTAACAGCAAAGCTATGCGGATCGAGGGAAGAGGAGCTGGAAGGGGACAAATGTTCAAGGTCAAAAGAGAAAGAGGGTCATGGAAACCTACTTCCAACATGGTCTGGATTTGAAAAGGAGATGTAAGGGCAGATTTGTAAAGGTAGGAGCTTTTACCCCAAGAAGTAAAAAGCTTTATAACATCAAGCTGTCTAGTCTCTCCCACCTGATTACTATGCCAGACTACATCTTTACGTTTCCGTGCACATCTGCCTGGTATAAGGAGGTGATTCCTCTATTTTACCAAATAAATTAGAAGCATTGTTTATTTTCATTCTTAACACTTTGCATTGCTTAGGATTACATTTGATAATATCGTGGGCTGGGATTCAGTGCAACAAAGTATAATGCATATTGCCTTTTATTGGCCATGGAAATAGAGAAAAATGGTTCCTTTTGAATTAGCTGGGTCCTGGCAGGTTGTAGGCAGCCAAGCTTGAAGGAAAAGACAGAGTGGATATTATTTGGGCCACATCACTCTTTTAAATATAGCACACCATTAAGTCCAGCTTGGTTTTACATTCTTGCAACATGACTCCTGTTTTAGTTATTTACGTCTGTTTCCACATAAACGTAGAAATTCATAATCCATGGATGCAGCCTATCTATTGTGCTGTGCATTTGTACTTTACCAGCATGTGCTGAACTCTTGAACTGTAAAATGTATTGATTATTGTTTCTTTTTGTAATTTGTATTTACTCACCAAGAAGATTGCTTTTTATTATTCTTTTCAGGGTTTTTTTTTTACGTTGTTCAGGCTTTAAGGCCCTGATTCAGTAGAGCACTTAACCTTATACTCAAAGTTAAGGTCGTGCTTTAAGTGCCTTTTTGAATAGGCATCTAAAATCTTATCTGAATTGAAATGATCCTAGAAATCCAAAGGCTTCCATCTCTCAAATTCTTATGTAGCTGCGTAAATGTATGTATGTTTTGTTACTGATGACTGTGGTTGCAGGTTCCTGGCCAAATGCGCATTTTTACTCATAAGTAAAATCAACAAAGTGTAACAGAATCAGAGACTTTTGCTGTAAGCCATTGAGCAGCATTTTGCTACAATGAGATTACTAGTAAATTCCAACGCTGTAAGGTAGATGTAGAATTGTCTTAAAGAATTTGAAAGAAGTCCAGGATATTACTGTGCAGGAACAAAAGGAATCTATAAACTGCCTCCTGGTTTAATCTAATTCACTGTTTCACCCATTCATTGCCAGCGTTAAAGCTCCAGACAAATTGGCACTGGTTAAATGTGTGTTATCTGGTATAAATTGGGTACAGTTTGATTTTGACCTCTTTAGCCTTGATAAATAGAGGATCCTCATGTCAAGACACTAGAAATGATATTATCGCAGAACTGTAGAAATTTTGATAGAGTCAGGCTTTAGGCTATTGAGTGCAGTAAAACATACAATGTGGCTTTTGTTGACATGCCAATTAGCAAAACAGGTCATGGTAACTGTGAAAAGGATTAAGCTGAAGCAGGACCTGTCTAGTTTTCCCCAGGCCAAAAGACAGATCAACAGAGGTCTCTTACACTTTGTATTAGTTTAAGGGTCAGTGACAACTTAGTCAAATTCAGTCTCCTCTTTTACAGACTCTCATTGTGCTGGCCATTAATCGAGTATCTTTCAGGATGTTGGCTCCTTCATCAATGCTTGCTCCAGCTGCCTGTGTCTTCTAGAGGACATATTTTCTTTTAGGGAACTAAGACAGAAACTACCTTTAAAAACACAACCCAAGAGACAGGGCTGCTGTAATGCAGATCAAGAAAATTAATGAAGAAAAAATATTTTTCTCACTATTGAACCAAATTATGAAATCTTTTCTTATATTGGTGAATGATTACCGTCACATGTAATGTCACCGATTCTTAAACATCTACAAGAACATCAGCCTAGAGCCCAATCCCCTCACACACAGCTAAGCATGTAGTTCAATTCTGAAGAGCAAGAAAAAACTTGGACTTGTTCGTTTAACAAATATTTTGAAATAAATGGGTACAATGCTACTGAAGACAATATGGACACACACAGGAGAACACCTGACCCTTTAACATTGAAAATGCAGGCATTCACAAGATGTATGTAGAATATAATAAAATCAGAGGATTTGGGTTTTTTACACTTAACCATGCACTCTTTTAGCACAAGTAAAAATAACCACACAAGATACCTGGTAGTGAAGATTCAGGCTCCATATTTCAGAACTTCAGGCAGATTAAATTCAGACATGTAAGAGCAGAAAATTTTCAGCTCATTTTATACAAAACAAAAATGTGACTTCTGTTCTCTTTTACTAAGAATGTGTACAATATGAAATACCATGGTTGCATATTTATTCAAGAAATAATGCAGCTAAAGATGCGACATCAACCTAGCCCAAGTTTATACGCCATCAGCCAAGTCCAAATTAATAGTGTAGAATGCTGACTGGGATCAAAGATCAAATTAAATTAACGTGACTCTAAGCCAAATAGCCTTGCAACCAGACCACAAGTACAAAAAGAACAGGGCAGTCCTAAAAATGCAAACATGTGCTACATTTTATAGGACTAATCCACAATTATTCTCTTTAATTAATGACCCAATTCCATTTCTGACCACGTAGCATCATAAATCTAGCAGACTTCACAACTGACATATGTGAAGAAACCTTGCTTCTGGCCAGATTATGTCTGGGCCTAGGATGGGTACATGCCTGTCTGCCAGACCCTTCCTCCTTCACGCACACAAGAAACAGCGGCAACTGCAGTCCCGACACACATAAGAAATCAGATTTAGGGCTTGTCTTTCCAGTGAAGCAGCCCAGAACAGCTGTTGCAGGCTACTTTTTTTAATAACTGTTCTGCAATAGCTATTCCTCACTGGCCGCCCAAGTAGACTTTCTTATCTTAGAAGTGGATTAAGCTAAACTGGAAAATGCCATACTTAGTGCAGAACAAGAGTGTCTGCACAGGAAGGTAGCATGCTTTAAATTAACACCCTATGTTATTTGCTCTTAGTTTTCTGTATAGATAAGCTCTTTCTGTTAAATGGAGAGAATGCATTTGAATATATAATAGCAAGGAAGGGGTAATAGTATTAATACTGACTGATTAGTATTCCAAAACAAGGGACTTCTCTTATTTTATTTGGATTTTTGGCACAAATTAAGGCAGAGATCTTCAAACGTACAAAGAGTGGCTAGATGTCTAAGTTCAACACATTTTTCCAGGATAGTTGGTCTTGTGCGCCTTTGAAAATTTTCCCCCAAATGCATGATTTTGAAAAAAGCTAGAGCTAAATCATGCTGTTTTCAAATGAGCAAAACTTCCATTGAATATGTGATTAAGATCTTCAAGATCTGAACCAAGAGAAATAAGCATTAGAATGAAATTGTCTTTCTGTGCATACTACAGTTTATATCAGCGGTGAGCAAAATGCAGCCGGGGGGCCAGATGCAGCCCACCAGGCCATTTTATCCAGCCCCTAAAAATTTAGAAAATTAATATTTATCTGCCCCTGGCTGCCCATCATGTGGCCCTCGATGACTTGCCAAAACTCAGTGAGAGGCCCTCCACCCAAAATAATTGCCCGCCCCTGGTTTATATAGTCCTATACCCAGAGCTCTCCAAATTGCATATGATCTAATATGTGCTGTAAATCTCAGATAAAACAGTAGTTTTAATGATGAATATCTTTGCTTTTGTGACTTTTACTGAGATCCCTAGTTTTATTTTCACATGGATTCTGAAAGTAGTATCTTCAGGTTTCAGATCATATAGACACAATCCAGTAAAGATCAATATTCCAATTTATTCCATTTCAGCAGAGTTTAGCAAATCTATCCTTCCACCCCATCCCACCCCTAGACTAGGGTGCTGTGTAAAACTGAAACATTTCATTATAACTTGTAACACTATGTCTTTGGATAGATGTGTGGAGTGATGAAGATGGGTATACTTACATCAGAGGATCGGTGAAGATAGTGGAGGCACGTAAGAAATTGCAAGGATGAAGACTGGCATGGTATGGACATGTTCAAAGGAGTCTGGAAGAATACATGGGAAAAGAAGTTACCAGAATGGCACTACCAGGGAGAAGGGGAAGAGGAAGACTGAAGATTAGGTGGGGAGATATAGTGGAGAGACATGAGAGAGAAGGAGTTGGAAGAAGAAGATGCATGTGACCGAAGCTGGTGAAGAGTAGGATCCACGACAGCAACCCTATTTAGAAGGGGCAAGTGAGGGAAGAAGAACACTATGACTTTGAAAGAATTAGTTCTGAATTAGATGGATGCAAGTGGGCCCAGAATCAGGTCCTATATTTTCAAAGCGTGAGCAAGACGATGTGGTTAATAAATCCCCCTTGTCCATCTCTTGGTAATCCATCTGTTGTGTTTTGTCTTACACTGAAGCTGGTAAGCTCTTTGGTGCAGGGCCAGCAGGGACAGGAGCAGACTGCTGCCATGAGCAGCAAGTCTGCTCCCGCACCTCTGCATGTGTAGACACTTGCCCAGGGTGGGTTTACTCTGGAGTAAATTATTCTAAAGTATATCCACCCTGGAGCAAGATGCACCCACTGTATACTGCAGTATTGCTAGAGGCTTAACTGAGTAGCCAATGCCCGCCTCCCAGCTAGAGAGAGAATACAATTGGATACAACCCAGAATATTCCCCACTGTTGCCAGGAGGTTCCTGACAAACTAATAGCAGTTGATTGTTTGACTTTTATCATTATTATCCACATTTAGGACATCCCACAAGTAATATCTGAACAATATTTTGCTTTGTCACACAAGAGAATAAAAAAACACAGGTAAAGCTAAGTTTCAGCCTTCAAAATAAAAAAAGTAAATTAATTCACTTTACCCACAGGCCAAAGAGCAAGTGGAAAATGTAGTGCTATTAGCTTAATGAATCTTTTAAGTAAAACTACCTCCTTAGTACTGATGAACCTTACAGCCATACCTATTTAGCATTTGTACTTACGGCTTTAGCTCAAGCATTAAAAAGCAGAGAAATTTACCAACCAAAAATGTCCTTGGGGGGCTTGAAAAAGTACTTGTAGAAAAAGGTGATAGGGAAGGTAAAAATATTTCTTATTTAAGTGAGATTTGCCACCAGCACCAGAATTTCATTTTATGGACTAACAGACGAAAGGTTGGACCCTATGCAAATGTCAATTTGAAAGAATAAGGGAAGGAGTAAAAGATGATCTTATCCTGTATCCCAGATGCATGGAAAGTGGTGGTTGCTTCTACAATTCTTCCACATGCAAACCCCATAGGGATCCCTCCCCCAAAAACCTGATATGCTCACCATTACACTGAATGGTGCATTTCCTAATAAATTCCAAGGCCGTAAGGAAAGATTCTGATAATATCATCTGTTTCTTATATAACACAAACCTGTAATTTCCACCCCATCATTTTTTTCACTGTGTCCAATAATTTATGCTTGAAATGCAGCACACACATAGAAAGGAATCCAGTCTTAATTTGGGGTGATGGAAAGTCCAGCAAACTGCTTTATAAATTGTTGCAATGGTTAATTACTTTTAGTGTTAACAGTGCATGTTTTATTTCCGCTCTGAATTAGATTTTCTTTCACACATACTACTGCAGATTGTAATCTCCATTGACTATGTCTCTACAGTTAATGAAGGAATGGGAACAGATTAACATTAAAATATGTTAATTTTTGGATTAACTAGAAACTATGAAACTATGTAACATTGAAATTGTCACATAGGGTGCTAACAAAACAAGAAGTTTTGGGATGTTCTTTTTAAGGTGCCAGGATAAAAGCATAAGGAAACTGACTGAAAAATAATGTGAGTACAATACTTCTTGTCACCACCTCAGATTATCATAGCACTGTTAGTGATAAATTGGTTGAGAATAGGGAGTGGGCAGTAAGGAAGAAACTCTACTCAGGCTTGTGAGTGTCAGCTGTATTATTTTTTAACTTGTCAGATCTGCAAACCTTTCACTGCACAGCTTCAGACATGTTTTCTGCTTTCTACGTATCAATGTCTAGTGATCATCTTACAGTACTCATAGGGTGCATCCAGACGAACCCGCACACGCCTCTTGCTGCATCTCAGAGTAGTTTGAGATGTGGCAAGAGGCATTCTAGGAGCAAAAAAGCATTCCCTGCACTGCATATTTGCAGCGGGGGTTCAAAATTTGATACCCAGGTATCAAAATAAAACATGGGAGAAAAACTGGGGCAGAACACAGTCCAGGACCATGCCCTGAGGCAACCGGAGGCTCAGATCCTCCAAAGAGATGCTTTGGTAGCCAGACAGAGCATCTGTATGGCTGCCCCTTGCCCTGGTGCTGAAGCATCCTACCTCCATGTGTGGGGCAGCTGGAGTGGGGCAGCCTGCATGGACACCAGCTCTGTCCCGGGTAAGGACCTGGGGGTGGATAGGACTGGAGTGAGGGGGTTGTGGCGGTGCAGGAGATTCTGGGTGTGGGGGGGGGGGGCTGCTTGGGATGGGTGGGTCCCATGCCTGCCCCCCCACACAACCTCCACCACAGCAGCAGCCCATTGGCAGCTGCCTCCCCTCCCCCCCCATTGGCACAGGACAGAGTAGCTCGGACCCAGCCACCTGGCACCCGGCACTGCTTGTGGCAAAGCCTGTAGGCCCAGTCCAGATCAGCACAAGGTCTTCCCAGTGTCTAACCTAAACTGTAAGGATAAGTCCAGCCTTTGTTTCAACAGCAGCGGCAACTGCCATCATCATCCCATCACCTGTTCTCCCATAAGCACCATCACACTTTCTCCCTTGTTCATTCTTTGACAAAAGAGTTTTTACTTTCTCTTAATGCTTTCCTTAGCAGCTAAAGATATTCATGGGAGAATCTACCTGGAAGAACAAACAAAAATAAATGTATTCGTTACACAAGTATGGCTGCGTCCACACATGCAGGCACATGCACTTGCAGCAGTTCAAAAAGGAATGGCGCAAATTTGAGCCAGGGATTTTTGCCTCAGTGCACATGCCCAAGTCACTCAGACTGTCACCCAGAGCCCTGTGCTGCTCATGGGGACCGCCTGTCATGCCGGCATTCACGGGCTTTGCATACCATGGGGCCAGGCTGGTTCCATGCATACAGGACCCAGGCTGGCACAACAGGCGGTCCCGTGAGCAGCACAGGGCCCCAGGTAACAGCCTGAGAAGCCTGGAGCTGCCCAAAGGTTCACAACACTGCACAACGCCGCACCAAGCCAGGCTGCACCCACGTGATATGGCACAGGCAGCACTGGGTGCCAGGTGACCGGGACTGAGCTGCACTGCCCCACGCCATGCAAGGGGGCTGTGCCAAAAGGCCCTGAGTGCCCTGATGGCTCTTGCCACTGCAGGTGAGCTGTGGGCCATGTGGGGCAGCTGGGGCTGTATGGGGGTGCTGTGGGGGCATATGGGCCCTGTGTTTCATAGTTTCGTAGCTAGTAGGGTCGGAAGGGACCTGAGCAGATCATCAAGTCTGACCTCCTGCCATGGCAGGAAAGAGTACTAGGGTCAAATGACCCCGGCTAGGTGATTGTCTAGCCTTGTCTTAAAGACCCCCAGGATAGGAGCCAGCACCACATCTCTTGGAAGTTGGTTCCAGATCCTAGCTGCCCTGACCGTGAAGTAGTGCCTCCTGATGTCTAATCTGAATTTACCCTCTACCAGCTTGTGACCATTATTTCTGGTCACTCCTGGCAGTGCTCAGGGAAACAGGGACTCCCCCAGTGCCTGCTGGTCCCCTCTGACTAGTTTGTAACAGGCCATTAGATCCCCCCTCAGCCTTCTCTTCTGGAGGCTGGACAGGTTCAGGTCCCGCAGCCTCTCCTCGTAGGGCCTGCTGTACTGCCCCCTGATCATGCAAGCGGTCTCCTCTGGACCCTCTCCATGTTGTCCACACCCCTCTTGAAGTGAGGCGCCCAGAACTGGATGCAATACTCCAGCTGCAGCCTGACCAGTGTCACATAGAGGGGTAGGATCACCTTCTTGGACGTGCTTGAGATGCATCTGTGGATGCATGACAAGGTGCGGTTGGCCTTCCTGACCGTGTTCTCGCATTGTCGGCCCATGTTCATTTTGGCATCAGTGATGACTCCAAGATCCTTTTCTGCCTCTGCACTGACGAGAAGGGAGTTCCCCAGCCTGTAGGTCTGGTGCTGGTTCTTCCTCCCCAGGTGCATCACCTTGCACTTGTCGGTGTTGAATCCCATCCTGTTCTCATCCGACCACCCCTGTAACCTGTCTAGGTCTGATTGTAGCCTATTCCTCCCTTCCAGTGTGCCCACATCCCCCCACATCTTAGTGTCAAATTTAAACAGGGTGATTTTTACCCTCTTGTCCAAGTCACTGATGAAGATGTTGAACAGTGCAGGCCCGAGGACCGACGCCTGGGGGACCCCGCTGCCCACATCCCTCCAGGTCAAAAATGACCCATCCACCACCACTCCCTGGTTGCAGCCCTCCAGCCAGTTGGCGACCCATTTGACTGTGTAGATGTCGACACCACAGTCCCTCAGTTTCTTAATGAGAACGGGGTGAGAGACAGTGTCAAAGGCCTTCCAAAAGTCCAGAAAGACTATATCCACTGCTATGCCTGCATCTAAGGATTTGGTGACCTGGTCGTAGAAGGCCACCAGGTTGGTCTAACAGGACCTGCCACTAATAAACCCGTGTTGGTTGCCCCTAAGCATGATCTCCCCTACCGGCCCCTCGCAGACATGCACCAGAATAATTCTCTCAAAAAGCTTACTCAGGATCAAGGTAAGACTAACTGGTCTATAGTTCCCCAGGTCCTCCTTCCTTCCCTTTTTTGAAGATGGGAACCACATTGGCCCTTTTCCAGTCCTCTGGCACCACACCAGAGCACCACGAGTGCTCGTAAAGCCGTGCCAGGGGTTCCACAATGACCTCTGCTAATTCCCTCAGCACTCTGGGGTAGAGATTGTCCGAACCAGCTGATTTAAGTACATCCAGTCCCTCCAGAAGTTCCCTAGATCCTCCCTGACCCTTGGCCTAGGTGAGGGGGCTGTAGCCCCTGGAAGGGTGCTTTGGCTCCTGCAGGGGGGGTGGTCTGGGCCCTGTGGGAGGGCTGTAGGGTTTGGTTAAACACTTGTAGTGATCACCTAAAGAGGTACTGGGATCTCTGTCACAAGAAGTTTTTGAATGCATCCAAACAACTTTTGTCGGAGATGGTTCAGAAAGGTAGGATCCTTGAGCAGGGGACTGGACTAAATCATCTCTTGAAATATCTTCCAAATTGGTCACCCCAGAAGTGAAAAAAAACATGTCTCTATGTCTCTACCTCCCTTCCTCATGAGAAAACTAAGCCTTCATCACCGAGAAAGCTCACTATTAAAAGGACTCCTTGTTCTCTTCAGTGCAGATGAAATCGTTGCTGCCATGCGTGCACACCACACAGAGTCCAGGAAGTAAAACACAAGTTTCCATATTCCCCTGGATGGCCTTCACCACCTTAAACTCTAGTGATGACTAAGAAAGGACAGTTGAACTCAAAAACTAATGCTGTAGGATGCATATACACCCGACCATGGCTCCGCTCCATAAAGACAGACTCCAAAGATGTGAGTGTATTGGGGAAAGGAGAGGATCCTTCTTCAGAGTTGCTTTTCCTACCTTCTTACCGCACATTTTGGAAATGTTTTAACTTTTAGTGCTCTTTTTCTCTGTTCTCTGTTGCATGATAGAGGGGCATGTTTAGACCTCTGTAGCAAGGTGACAAGATTTGTGTACATTTCCTATGAACAGTTCTGATTAAAAAAAAAAAAACCCTCAGCATATCAATTGATTTGCCCTCCTAGCAGCCAGTATTACAAAATATACAACAGGAAACATGACGGATTAATACTCTGTGACAGAAGAGGAGAGAAAAAGCCGGACAAGTGGGGGGTTCACAGATTGATATCTTTGTTATTTTAATTTGTTCGGTGACAGTTTTCAAAGAACAATCCCAGGCAAATATCTATTTCTGCAATCGTTGGAAGAGTCAAAAGCGAAAACCTTTTCAATTTTTACAACCTTGCCTCTGTGGCAGACAAAGTCATTTTGTAGACTTCTCGGGCAATTTGTCTGGGATCAGGCTATTTCCCCAAAGCATCCAGAAAAATCAACATTTTTTTTAATGTTCAGCAGGTTCAGAAGCAGCATGAACAAAAGGCAACCTGGAAAAAAAATACTACACTGCTAATGCTACGCAAAGAAGTGGCAAAACACAATTCAAGGCAAACGATGGCAAAAATCCATGTGCGATCTTCGCAGAGACAGTTATCCACCAAACTTGATGTTTTCTATCTAATTCTTAAACACTGCCTAATTTTTATTTTAGTTTCCCCTACTACTAACATGTTTATATTTCTTTTCAATCACAAGGTACTAGAAGGTTATATTACACTAATTTGACTGGGCATGGCTATAATATGGCTATCAGAAAGGGAAACAAATGCAGATAAATTAAAAGGAAATATGTTTACATTTATAAACAGATGATAATATACAGCCTCATCCCAAGTTTAGTGAGGATTCGTTATACTGCTTTAGTCAGCTCGGGATCAGCTCTCAAATATTTGGCTGAATTCAGCATGAAGGACCTGAGCCCACGTTGTAGACTTAAAATTCCCACCAGTTTGTGTTGGTATCAGTTTGCCACAGCAAGAAGCACCGGACATGGCTCTAACTGCAACCCAGACTGAATCTGTGTTATGAATTTTACAAGGTCTAAGCAATCTGATCCTGACTAGAAAAGAGGACATTTCATACTGCTTCACATGGCTTTACGGGCAAAACCTTCCCTTGGTTTCACCCACAAATAACTTTAAGAACAAACTTAACTTTTCTAAACAAAAATAATTTCATCATTTTGTGTGGCATTAACACCCTGCTATTTCTATATGTTATCTATATTTTTCTTGTTGACATTCACCCAATTCAGAGCTAAAAATCCATCCTACACTTTTTCTGCAGGTCGTAAATCATAAAAAGGTTATATTTTATGAAAGCTGAAGCTGAGAAGTAAACAGCATATTTGTATCAAAAGAGTTTCATCTATTAAGCAACAATGACAGGGCCCTCTGGGCCAAAATCTAGTTTTCTTACTTAAAAAGCTTAGTTCTTTTGTAGACTCCTGCAGGGACCTATAACAGTTGGAATTGGGTTTTTTATGCCTCTGAGGCCTCCAAATGAATGTTACAGTTTTCCATTATTTTCTTTTTTCTTTTGAGAAAACTAGGCTACCTGCTTATTGCCTAAAACCTACACCCTGTGATTGTTCTGTTGTAAAATCTGTCTTCTACCCTTTACTCTCACATTTTATCAGTATCCTCAACATTTCCTTTCCATTGTACTCTATATAGAAGTATTGTACAATACAGAAGTGTGCTGCAGCTATATTTTAGATGATACATATTTAAAATTTAACGTTAACATTAGTCTAACTGCAGGAATTTCATAATTGTCTTTAAAAGACCATGATTCTGCAAAGACATATGAACCTATTTAATGTTACAGTGAATACTTGTAGGCTTATCTATCCCGGGTACTTATATATCCTTCATCTCGATACAATGCTGCCATTACATAGAATCAACCATATAAAGGAAAGATGCAGCCATGGCCAGCTACTAGCTTTAGATTCAGTTCACTTCCTTTCTCTTCCTCTTTGTCTGTAAACAAGATACTTAGGGCCAGATACTAAGAGCTACTCAGACGTCTAACTCCCACTGATCAATGGAAATTACTCGTTTAAATACTTTGGAAGACCTGGGCATTTGCCTCTCAGGTATGTCTACAAAGGAAAATGCAGCACTGTGAAGAGACTTCTGAGCTGGAAGCAGTATAGTCATACTATCCTGTACTAATCTGGATTTCTGAAAAACTTCTGGCATATTGCTAGACCACTTTTGGAATACCTGTGCTAGCTAGCTGGCCTTGTGTTTTATAGACAAGCCCTCTATTCTCATCTGTAAAACTGGAATGGAAAGTACTTCCCTACTACACCAGATCTTATAAGGGCAAATATATTAAAAGTGGTGGGGTATCCAGATTCTGTAGTAATAGAGGTCACAAGTTCCTTGGATTTCAACAGAGCTATTCACTGTGCATAAAGCAAGGCATATGCATAAACCTGTAAGGATTCAGATTTATAATTCTATAGTGATTTGTCTTTTATTTAGTAAAACACCTGTAAAGTTAGTAAGTCAAATTCATCCCAGCTGTAATTCCACTGATTTCAGTCAAGTTGCACCAGGAATGAGTCTGGCCTCCTCCCTGCAGCGCAGCTTCTCTGGTTCCTCTAAGTCTGAGTGCAGTTGAAATTGTCTGGCGCATTTCAGAAGGTACTCTTTTGCTGAAATAAAGACATTGGGCTGTATCTTGCTTGTTAAATCTCTGCCTGGTATTAACATGTTAGTATTAATGCACCTTGAGCTATTAAAAGATGATGGACCTGACCCTGTTTGAATAGTGTAATTTATGCCGTGAATATCTATATATTATACTATGATTACATCACAAGTATGAGTTCAGAGTCAGCAAATTCACCACCTCTAAACCAGTAGAATAATCACTAGCAATTAACAGAATGATATATCCAAGTCACAGTAATCTTTTTACCCACTTCGAACATATATTTGTTCTTTTGATGTCTTGTGTGAATAGGAGTGCTTTATCTGACTGATGATGGGCTAAACAATGGTTCAGAGTTGTAATATAGAACTCAATTTGCTGGAACTATCATCTGAAAGGCCTGGACAATTTATTGAACACTGCAGATGAAAGAAAGAGGAAAAAAAATTTAAAAACTGACCACTTCTAAAATGAAGAAAATAGAGCAGTAAAGGGTATTGTAATATACTTTAATCTTCCTTAATGTAGAAAAATATGAAATGCCATTAAAGCCTCCTTTGAAATGGATGTGTCCATATTGCTTGAGCACCAAAATCTAGTTAATGAATCTATTGTTAAGGCAAATAAACAGGAAAGCAGCAGAGAAGGAGTGATCTGTGTATTATACTGACTAATTCAGAAGATGAAAGGGGAGAAAAATTAAAGTTAAATTCATATAAATATTAGAGTGATGGAGAATAGTTGCAGGTGTAAAAGAATGGGGGGGAGGGGAAGCCTGATTTTCCATTCAATCCACGAGTCAGAACAGGGAAGCATATTTTGTGCAAAAAACCAAGTCAGGCAAGATGAAAGCTTTTCAAAGGGGCACAGTAATTAACATTTTAAAAGGTTTTCGCCATAAAAATAATGATTCCACAATAACACCAATTTAATCATTTTATTTGAGAAATTAGATTGATTCTGAGTGTTCATTTGTTAGAAGTGGCATTTACTGCATTTATAAGAAGTTATCAAATCACGTTGCCATGTTAATAGTTTGTTATAAGTATTCAACATACAAAAAAAAAAACAATGAACATTGCAGCAATTTATCTGAAAGATCCTGTGAAGTAAAAAGGCTGGATGCATCATCTTTAATGCACAGACCTACATTAAATGATTGTTTCTTACTGTATAAGACACTGGTAATAAATCTCGAACACAGCCCTTATGGTATTAGGATAGGTAGGTAGAACTGAGTTTAGTAACTGCTACTAATAAGACATACTGATTTTTAATTGCCATTACTCACATTTAACAAACTGATCAATAAATTCTTCCCAAAAAAGCATGGATATGTGTCAAGTTATCAGGATGGAAGTGGCTACCCCAGTGACATGATACTCTGAGTATATCATGAGTAGAACGGAGATTACCAAAAGCCTGATGCTATTGAATGAGCTTCCATCCTGGTTGCATCAGACAAGTCCTGAAGGGGCTCATACCTCACTTTGTGTCCTTATGGCTGATGTATAAGTGGATCCTAGCACTTTTTTTTGTGCTGTAACTTGGGCATTATTGGATACAAGAGGCTGAGAATCTCTGTGTTAACACAACTGATAAAAAAGCAAAGAGATTTCCCTTCCTAGGCTTGTCTGTTGTATGCTCACAGAATGGCATACAAATAATCAGGTATGGTCTTTGCCCACTACCTATCTTTTTCTTCAGTCCTAGGTGGTAAAATGTTCCATGCATCACCACTGCTATGCGCTTATCACACTACAAACTGCGTAAGTGCAGTAAGGACCCCCTCTACTACTATCAAAGCCATTGGTTAAACTCTTGTTAATTTGTCATGCGTAGAAACAGGTTTATGTTATGCTGAAATTATGCAACATTTCATAACCAGCTAATACAAACTATGCCGCCTGGGCCTGATTCTGTTCCCATCGTGTTCAGGGAGATAATGAGTGGATCTTATCCTTTGCAATAATTAAATCTTAGCATGGATAAAGTGAACAACCCATATATCATTTCAACCAGACTATCCATATAATTGTCTAAATCAAATTTAAATGACAGATCTACTGCTGTATATTTTATGTTTATGCCTAATGAATTTGTATTTTGAGCCCATATATTTTAACTTTGTGATTGCATTAGTTTGTTGAGCATCCATATGCCAAATTAACATCTCAAAGATAGTGACAATGCACTGTTCTGCTTTCTACATTGGTCCAGATCAGAAAATAAGAAGAGATTAGATCTTGACTTGACAGTGACATGTATCTTTTTCTTTTCAATGTGCATTGCTCAAAATTGTGCTAATTCAGTTTTCCCGTTAAAGCTATAAACTTCAACTCTCAGATTTGGTAATTATGCAGGAGGAAGCTGCGAAGTAATGGATGTGTGTGTTAAAGTTGCTGCTTAGGTGCAGACAGTAATAGGATTTCCAGAAATAAACTATTATTTTGTGAGGTACTAACACTGACACATGTAGTGGGAAATGGGAGCTTGAACTTTCCTTTGAACACAGAATTCAACTTTTTTGAAAAAATATGAAAATAAGTCATTTTCTATTTGTTATAATTAATTTAGGCCCAAATTCATTTCTATGGACAAAATTTACTTTGGTCTAGCAAGTAATTTTTCTGGGCTGATGCAACTAAAACTGGATATCTATCATGTGACCACCATCTGAGTACAGCAAACCTGTTTATCTTAACAAAGTTAGACCTGGGACACATTTCTTCCCATGTGACCGTTTTGCATTATCATTTTGTGTTTTAAAAAAAAACCCAAGAAAACAACTTTTTTAAAGATATATTTTAATGGCAACATCTTGATGAGGGCTAAAGTTTAGGTCCACTAAGCGGCTATAAAAGTTTTGGCAAAGGTTAACGGAGCTCATCCTTCTACAGAAGTAATGCCCTCCACAAGTCTATCTAGACATCCGGGGGCCCTTTGCCTTAAACTTAAACACACAGTCGGCTAATTGAAAAGTCCTATAACTTGCCCAAAGAGACTTAATTTCTCTTCCATTGACTGACCTTTAGAGTCCATAAGGAGTTCTGTGTACTAAAACAGACTTAATCTACAAAAACTAATGATTCACAAATGTGCAGCCAGTAATGACTGCATTTTTTTAATCAGATCATGCTAGCCACGTCATTTTAAAATACAACATCATATTGAAATTAATGATATACAGCATCATGATGCAGTAAGAGACATCTTAGTAATGCAGTCCCATGAGAACTATATATGCTTATATAAAAAGTGCATCCATATGGAAAACAAATGTGATTTGTTATTTGATATTGGAATCAGAATGTTTCCTACCTTACTGATTTCTTAAAACAGATTGCCCTAGAACAAGATATCCCGTGTGCCCTAACGAATCAGATCAAAACTCTGTTCATCTTTATACAGCTCTTTGCTCTCAATGCAGTAACACTGAAGGGCTGAGGAGGCATAATCTCACCTCCTTAATAACCATGGAGCCCAGTCCAATGTCATTCCTATGACTAGATCAAGCCCTTGGTTTTCCTCCTTTCTTCCCCTTGCTAAATATTCACACTTTAGTAAGTGACATTTTGTATGACAGCCCTGCTCTCATACATTTAGCACCTATTCCTTGCATGGCTGATAAGCTGTTCACAGACTGGCACTTTCCTAATTTTTGTTAGCTTTCTAATTCTCCTCTGCACCCCAATTCAGTTGCAAAATTCAATTAGCTCCAGTTAAAAAACTGCAAGAGCAGTGAGCAGCACCTGGCATGAACGTAGGCTGTGTAAACCATCTGCTAGCACAAACTGCAGACCTGAGGGAAATTCAAATACCTAAGATAGTTTTGTTGGGTTGCATTTGTTTTGTTTGTGTTTGCAGGTATCTTAACCTCTTCATCATTTTCACCACCGTTCCAGAAGGGAGAGTAGCACTTTGGGTCCATGTCAACAACTCTTGATTTATCCTAAAAGTATTTTTTTTTATTTCACATTTAGCTCTGGTCTGGTGCAGGATTCTGAATGTAATAACCGGGTTTCATGCTGATAGTATGATTGTGGCTCAAAGGTCTGACATTTTCACACCTGACAAAAACTCTGCTTTGAATAGGTAGAGGTGTCTTCCTAGTCATCTCATGAAATACTGACCATGGAAGTTAGATCACTTTGTGCTTTTAGAAGCACTATCTTTTAAATAAAATTGCAAGATGGTGAATATACTGCAGGCTGAAACAAAAGCCTTAGTGATCTTTGGCAGATTACTTTGGGAAAAGTATGGCCCATTTCAGAAAATCAAAGCAAAGAAAAACATTGACTACAATTCAGAGGCCTAATGTATTATTATGGCTTTTTATGGATTTTATATATAATTTCCCGTAAAGTTAAGAGGTTGAAGTGATCTCTTACATTCGGCTGCATTATCAGCATAACACCAAACAATTTTCTACATCTTATTATGTTCACAGTTGACATACTATTAGAGAAATGTGCAGCTGTCTTACTCTGCTATTCATTTCCTCATTACTATTTTATAAATATATGATTAACAGTTATTGCAGCTGCCTAATTCACATTTATTGCAAATGCAACCCCACAAATGAATGTTCAAAGCAAAGAGATGTGGTTTTAGAGTAATTTAAATTTTACAGTTCCATTTACCCTGCTTTTTAATTTACTGTATAATGACCCTATTAGAATAAAACACATCTGGAAGTTCTTTGGGGAACATTTAATTTTCTGTGGCTTCAGTACTAACAGAACTTGTACCATAAAGGCCACAGATGCTTTGAACACTGTACAAATTTTCACATTTTATGCCAAGATGCTGGTTAATTGTACAGATGAGACAATTGCAGCCAGGAAGAAGATAAAGTTTCCTGTATTTTGAGAATGAATAAAAGAGCCTTGACCTCAGAACATTGCTAAGGGATATAATTTACCCCCACATATTGAACTAACGCATTTTGCATTCAAAGGCAAATCTGGCTCTAAGTTTATCCTTCAAACCCAAACACCATTTTCCATAGCTATGACCTCTGCTTTGTTTTCAGATAGAAAAGAAATGCAATCTTATACCACCTACTAATCTTCATGATCATTGCCAAATCTTCTGATCACCATATTAAGTATAACAATGAAGCACTGAGACCAAAGGTGATTCCATATGTGTTTCATATTTACAGTCTTGCTAAGGATGCATGTGCTCTGACTCCCAGCCTGCCATGTTAACAGAATCATTCTGAGAATCTGAAATTGATTTGAATATTAAATACAGATCACTGCAGCAGAGCTCTTTTACAAGAATGAATGTGAATCCATTCTCATTGATTAGTTAAATAATGTTCTACAACTAATCGAAACACAAATCTCATTAGCCACAGGTCAGTAGACTTGGGGGGAAAAAAGAAAATCATTTGGGTAGCCCAGCTAGCTGCAAAGATGTAATTATAAGCCAAACTGTTCCAAACACCATTGCTTTTCTCAGAATGTGTAGTTCTTCAGTAATGCATAATCAAAAAGCCAGTTTTTCTACTATTCCCCAAGCTGCTTATTTTCCATAAAAATAATTCTTAAATGTTTTAAGTAAGGTGATCTCAAGCACTCAGATACTACATTAAGAACAACAACATACAGGTCCTTATATTGCATATATATCAATAAAGAGAGGGAAGAACAGTAACATAACTGAGAGGGGGCAACACGGGCAGCAGCCCTAGGCACCGCCTTTGTGGGGGGAGGCAAAAATAGCTGCTTCCTCAACAGCGGGTGATCATGCCACCACCATTGGCACGATGGCAGCTGGTATTGCGCAGTGAATTGCAGTTGCCCTGCTATCCCTTTGGGGGAGTATACTGTAATTATTTCCTCAAAATATGCAGAGGGGAAAAAACCATAAGCAAGCAGAACCAGTTGGTTGTGACCATCTTAGAATTTTTTAATCATATTAAATTATATTTGGCTTCCCCCTACCACTCATAAGTTCTACCACTTGCTATAAAACACAGGATTTTCATAGTTTCATAGTTTCTACAGTCAGAAGGGACCTGAGCAGATCATCTAGTCCGACCCCTTGCCATGGCAGGAAAAAATACTGGGGTCAAACGACCCCAGCAAGATGTTCATCTAACCTCCTCTTAAACACCCCCAGGGTAGGAGCCTGCACCACTTCTCTTGGAAGTTGGTTCCAGATCCTAGCCGCCCTGACCATGAAGTAGTGCCTCCTGATATCTAACCTAAACCTACCCTCTGCCAGCTTGTGACCGTTATTCCTTGTCACTCCTGGCAGTGCTCCGGGGAACAGTGACTCCCCCGATGCCTGCCGATCCCCCCTGATTAGTTTATAACAGGCCACAAGATCCCCCCTCAGCCTTCTCTTCTGGAGGCTGGACAGGTTCAGGTCCCGTAGCCTCTCCTCATAGGGCCTGCCCTGTTGTCCCCTGATCATGCGAGTGGCCCTCCTCTGGACCCTCTCCATGCTGTCGACATCCCTCTTGAAGTGTGGCACCCAGAACTGGACTCAGTACTCCAGCTGCAGCTGACCAGTGTCACACAGAAGGGGAGGATCACCTCCTTGGACCTGCTCGAGATGCATCTGTGGATGCAGGACAAGGTGTGGTTAGCCTTCCTAACTGCCTCCCCACACTGCCGGCCCATGTTCATCTTGGAGTCAATGATGACCCCAAGATCCTTTTCTGCCTCCATGCTGACAAGAGGGGAGTTCCCCAACCTGTAGGTATGGTGCCGGTTGTTCCTCCCGAGGTGCATCACCTTGCGCTTGTCTGTGTTGAAACCCATCCTATTCTCATCCGCCCACCCTTGCAGCCTGTCTAGGTCTGATTGTAGCCTGTTGCATCCTTCCAGTGTGCCCACGTCCCCCCACATCTTAGTGTCATCAGCAAATTTGATCAGGGTGCTTTTTACCCCCTCGTCCAAACCACTGATGGAGATGTTGAACAGTGCGGGCCCGAGGACCGAGCCCTGCGGAACCCCACTGCCCACATCCTTCCAGGCTGAGAAGGACCCATCTACTACCGCCCTCTGGGTGCAGCCCTCCAGCCAGTTGGAGACCCATTTGACTGTGTGGGTGTCTACACCACAGCCCCCGAGTTTCTTAATGAGAACAGGGTGAGAGACAGTGTCAAAAGCCTTCCGGAAGTCCAGGAAGACTATATCCACTGCTACCCCTGCATCTAATGATCTGGTGATCTGATCGTAAAAGGCCACCAGGTTGGTCTGACAGGACCTGCCACTGATGAACCCGTGTTGGTTGCCCCTAAGCATGTAGTCCCCTACTGGCCCCTCCTGCTGGATGTGTGCCAGCATAATTTTCTCAAACAGCTTACCTAGGATCGAGGTAAGACTAAACGGCCTATAGTTTCCCGGGTCCTCCTTCCTGCCTTTTTTGAAGATGGGGACCACGTTGGCCCTCTTCCAGTCCTCCAGTACCTCACCAGAGCACCACCATTTTAAACTCATTGTTATGGCCTCACTAGTTCAAAGGTGTGGTGGCTATGATCTTTGGTTATCTTCTTTTAAAAAATAATCTCCTATGATTATACTGCTGTTATATTCATCACTATAGTAGCACAGTCATTTCCAAACAGAAAAAAGAAACAATCTATCCTCCAAGATGTACAAATATGGAAGTGTCTCTACTAGAAGCATTCAGATAGAAGAGCTAGCTCACAATTCACTTACAAACATAGCTTGGTGGATTAAATTTGATAATTATATTTTAGTAGCAATTATTTGTTAATTAAACAAAAATTTTCTGCATCTTACATAGGTTTTTCCACTTCTGTTAAAAGTAATGAGAGTCATTTAGCTAAAAGCCCATGTGTTGCACTACAATTTCACCCTGACATCTTTTAACAACAACATTTCAAAATCAAGGTGTTATTCCAGGGAGATTTTTTTTTCACATACTAGCAGAACCTTATATTCTGAAATTGATTTATGATATATTAAATGCGTAAAATAATATTCGGTGGGTGCGTCTACACGTTCATTAATGCACAGCAGTTACTATGCATTTAGTTTAGTACTTGCTTAATGAAGTACTAAATGCACAGTAGTGTGCAGTAGTGCCAGCAGTAACTACAGTTAATGCACCAGCCTAATGCTACTGCACAGTAGCATATTAGCAGTTTTTGCCCAGCACACTTCTGCGTAGTGTTATTAGGCTATTGTGCATTAAGCATCTTGTGTAGACGTGTCCAGTATGTAGGAATAATAATTAACTGTTTAGACTTCTAAAGCTCTGTATAAGCATTAATTGTTCCCCACAAGACCCACAAGAGAGATTATCAAACACTATCTGAGCTTTACAGTGGAAAAATTTGAAGCATAGATAAGGTAAGTGACTTGCTCAAGGCCTAGGGTGGTCATCATAGAGGACATTCTGGTTTTCTGCTACTCTGTCCTCTGTCGTCTACTGATATGAAACCTGATGCCATTATGTCCTCTATTTTTCTCTTCAAGAGAAAAGGCCTTGAGCAAATCTTCAAGAAAAAGAGGACATAACAGTGTTGGGTTTCTTATCAATAGAGGACAGAGGACAACCACACCTATCTATGATGGCCACTCTAACAAGGCCACAGTGCAAATCACTCACAGAGACAGGATTCAACCTGAACAGGTCCTCTCTCCCCATTTTATACTCATGCCACTATATGAAACTGCAAAAATGTGTCACATTATTGACTTAAACATACAAGATTTTCATGCAAAATCCAAGAGGTTCAGCTCAGACCTTTTATGTCATTACTATCCTTGTGCATTATGCCAAGACATGATACAAAACAGGGTGTGCCTGATGACAGAATGCTGTCAAGTTACTGAAACATCCAAAGGGAGACCATTCCCCACTGATATACACATGGAAGGTCTCATCTGGACAGAACTTCCATAACTCATGCAGAAGCAGGTCGCGAGCCACTTCAACAGCACAAATCCCCATAGAGATGTCTCTGCAGATCCATATCTGCAACAAGGGAAGATGGGAACTGGAGAAGACGTTGACAAGCTGGCAGTAGATCTGTGGCTATGCATTTTGTCCCCAGTACTGCCAATAAAGATATTACCTTTTTCATACCATGTATCCCTTCCACAACAGGACTCTCTTAAAGACAGAATCTGTTGAAAGTCAGATACTGGAGATGAATCTTGCTTGGCAACCTTATAATCCTTGCTAACTACAAGGACTGGAAGACTTATCCAGGAAAGAGAAAGTGCAAAAAAGAGTGTAGTGAAGTTCTATGAGGATTTTACCATGGGTGGAAGGGGAGGAGGGATGGGTGGAAGGGAAGTCTTAATATGAGTTAAAGACACAAGATATAATTCATTCTGAATAGTCTTGTCAGGTCAGTTAACATTATGTTAATATATTGTTTGATATATAGAGCTTGCATGTGCTTGCTTAATTTTTTATTGTTTTATAAAGGACAATATAGGTGATAGCATTCTTATCAGGTTGTTTATAAGGGAATATTTCTGATTTTTTCTTTTTTTTTTTTTTTTTTACTAGAAATGCAAGAATCATTTTTGAAGAGTGTCCAGAATCATCATTATAAACAAAGCCATGATACTGTCTCCAAGCAGCATGTCACACAGTTGTTGTAGCCATGATGATCCAGGGAACATGGGAACATAAAAAATATTACCAAACCAATTTTGCTTCTCTCAAAGCAGCATAGCATGCATTTAAGAGGGGCCATCAAAACCTCAAAAAGTCTCTGCTCTAGTTGCAGTTATGATAAAAGACTGAAAACTAGGATTTTGGTTCATTTTATTTTCCACTTATTCAGTGACTTTTTGTGTGACCTCTGAAAAGTGACTTGACCTCCTGGTGTATCCATTAAGCAACACTACCCATTATATAGTAGGCCCTCATCGAAAAGCACATCCTTTAAACCAAATTTTCCTGGGTAAACAATCGGAAAAAAAAACAACCAAGAAAGAAAGGCAGTGTTCAAAACTCATCAAATGACCCCATTATTCATGGATCATTAGTGTAATAGGCCATATGGGATCCATAAAAAGCATTATTGCCTTTTATGTCATTGCATATTTAGAGAGTGATAATCCATATATTATTGAAACACTATGGACTCTAGCTACTCCTTCAGACGAATTTTTTGAGTCTGAGATGTCAAAAACAATAATCCATGTGAACTCCATGTATCTACATATCATCCTTAAGATATCGTGTCTACAGTGAATATATGAAGTAAACACTTTTGTACTGAAGCATCTAATTGTCATTAGAACAAGTAATAGACAAACGACCATTTTATTAAGTTAAAGACATTCATCAGTACCACCTTGAAAGTCCATCTTCTTGCAGAGAACTACTGTTAGATGAGTGAGAATGGTGTTTATTAAATAAACTGAAATTAGCATATGTTTATCACCTCTCTTCACTCATATCACATCATTATATTCCTTAGATTTCATTTATGTATTCTGAATATACACTTGGAGGCAAGTACCCTATTTCATATCATTCTGTGATGCATATAGGAATCTACTCCACTATAGTAACAGTTGTAAGGTAACACATCTGAATCTGCCAAATGGTTGGTACATAGTGAAGTATTGCCATAATCTTATATTTTAAGATTGTCTTAATAGTTTAATCACCAAGGCTTGTGTCCTTCAAGTATTTCAATTTGAGTTAGGTACCCTGAATAACTTTAAGCCACTGGATGTCATATGCCAAGTTATGCAGGGTTGGAGTGTTGCTAAAGCCATGATGGTCGACAAAAATATGCAAGAGGTATGGAATTCTGGGATGGTATCTTTCATTGGACTAAGTGTATAGTTGGGACAGATGTTAAACAAGACACACAAAAAAGGGCTTGAAGTCATATCCTAAGTTCACTCTGCACAATAGAAGCAAAGGGACTGTAAGTAGGGGTGTGCGAAGCAGGTCCTATTTGATTCAGATTCAACCTGAATCAGGGATAGTGATTTGACTCGTTAATTCATTTCACTGTCCCTGATTCAATTAGGCCAAATCTGAATCTGAAGATTTGATGCTGATTCGGAGAATCAGCAATTCAGACATAGACACATCAGCAATTTGGACAAAGACACACAGTCTACTAATCATTATATCTGTGTCTATAAAACTGACCCTGCTTTGCACTTAGCTTGCTGACCATCCACATGATCTAATTGCTTCATTTACTGCAAAGATTCAGGACGTGACGGGGCTGATCCAGGCCATGATCCAGCTCACCGATTACTACCCCATGGTCCTAATCCATGTGGGCACTAATGATGTGGCCAGGAGAAGCCCTGATCACCTGATGATGGACTACCATGTTCTGGGGGGCATGCTGAAGGAGACAGGGGAACAGGTTGTATTCTCTTGTGTCCTACCAGTGAATGAATGTGGAAGACAACACAAGACCTGCATCAGAGAGGTCAACCTACAGCTTTGGGAGTGGTGTCTCGAGGCAGGCTTCGGCTTCCTGGACAACGACTCACACATCAGGATGAGAGACATGCTTGGGTGGGATGGGCTTCACCTTTCCCCCAAAGGTAAGTGTGTGTTCTCTTCTAGGTTGGCAGATTTCCTCCAGCAGGCTTTAAACAAGGCTTATTGGGGGAAGGGGAGGATGAGGGCAGAGGAAGCCTTGGACCACTAAACCAAGCATCACCCACAACAACAGCCCAGCCTAGACTGATGATGAGCAGAACAAATACCCAGGTAAGCAACAGGGGGCCAGGCAGTACTGAGATTAGGGGGCCAGTGAACACATCTTCAGGCCTCAAATGCCTCTACACGAATGCTTGTAGTGTGGGAAACACGCAGGAAGAACTTACCCTCCTGCTAGCTGACACCAACCCAGATATAGTGGGGCTCACCAAAACGTGGTGGGACCCAACACATGACTGGGCGGTGAATATCAAGGGCTACAGGCTGTACAGGAGGGATAGGACAGGGAGGAAAGGTGGGGGTGTAGCGCTCTATGTCAAGAAGAAATACACATCCTCAACGAGTACCACAGGGTCAGAGGAGGGGCGCACCCAAGCCTAGGGTCAGTGAGGACCTAGTCAAGGAAGTCCTGGAGGGACTGGACACATCTAAATCAGCTGGTCCTGATGATCTCCACCCCAGATCGCTGAGGGAATTAGCAGAGGTCATTGCAGGACCCCTGGCATGGTTTTATGAGCACTGATGGTGCTCTGGTATGGTGCCAGGTATGGTGCCAGGGGACTGGAAAAGGGCCATTATGGTTCCCATTTTCAGAAAAGGGAGGAAGGAGGACCTAGGAACCTAGGCCAGTTAGTCTTACCTTGATCCTGGGTAAGCTTTTTGAAAGAATAATCCTGGCGCATGTCTGCGAGGGGCCAGCGGGGGAGATTATGCTTAGGGGCAACTACCATGGGTTCATTAGAGGCAGGTCCTGTCAGACCAAACTGGTGGCCTTCTACGACCAGGTCAGCAAATCCTTAGATGCAGGCATAGCAGTGGACGTAGTCTTTCTGGACTTTCGGAACGCCTTCAACACTGTCTCTCACCCCATTCTCATTAAAAAACTGGGGGACTGTGGTGTCGACACCTACACAGTCAAATGGGTCACTAACTGGTTGGAGGGCCGCACCCAGAGAGTGGTGGTGGATGGGTCATTTTTGACCTGGAGGGATGTGGGCAGTGGGGTCCCCCAGGACTCAGTCCTCGGGCCCACACTGTTCAATATCTTCATCAGGGTAGAGGGGGTAACCCTGTTCAAATCTGCAGACAACACTAAGATGTGGGGGGAAGTGGGCATGCTAGAACGGAGGAATAGGCTGCAATCGGACCTAGACAGGTTACAATGGTGGGCAGATGAGAATAGGATGGGTTTTAACACTGACAAGTGCAAGGTGATGCACCTGGGAAGGAAGAACCAGCACCATACCTAGAGGGTGGGGAACTCCCTTCTCATCAGTGCAGAGGAAGAAAAGGGTCTTGGAGTCATCATTGATTCCAAAATGAACATGGGCCGGCAGTGTGGGGACACAGTCAGGAAGGCCAACCGCACTTTGTCATGCATCCACAGATGCCTCTCAAGCAGGTCCAAGGAGGTCATACTCCCCCTCTATGCGGCACTGGTCAGGCCGCAGTTGGAGTACTGCATCCAGTTCTGGGCGCCGCACTTCAAGAGGGATGTGGACAACATGGAGAGGGTCCAGAGGAGGGCCACTCGCATGGTCAGGGGGCAGCAGGGCAGGCCTTATGAGGAGAGGCTATGGGCTATGAACCTGTTCAGCCTCCAGAAGAGAAGGCTGAGGGGGGATCTAGTGGCCATTTACAAACTGGTCGGGGGGATCAGCAGGCATTGGCGGAGTCTCTGTTTCCCCGAGCACTACCAGGAGTGACAAGAAATTACAGTCACAAGCTGGCAGAGGGTAGATTCATGCTAGATATCAGGAGGCACTACTTCACAGTCAGGGCAGCTAGGATCTGGAACCAACTTCTAAGAGAAGTGGTGCTGGCTCCTACCCTGGGGGTCTTTAAGAGGAGGCTGGTTGAACACCTCGCCGGGGTCGTTTGACCCCAGTACTCTTTCCTGCCATGGCAGGGGGTCAGACTTGATGATCTGCTCAGGTCCCTTCCGACCCTACCAACTATGAAACTATGAAACAGCCGTAAACGTTTTTTCTACATACCTTGAAGTACCAGCATGACTTGTGATCACTGCAATGCTGGGGTGCGTGGAGCATCCCACAGAAGTGCAGGGGTGCTCTAGTTGCTCAGCAGTGAACTCAAGTGTCCCCCTCCCCCAAGACCCAGGAGGCACCAGTCGCCAAGCTGGGGGACACGGCAGGGAGGGAGGGGAGCCCACATGCTCCCCGGCAGACCCAGAAGTGGACTTGAAGTGCTTCTGGTCCACTTCCAGGTCTGCTGCTGAGCGCACTGGGGAGCCCCCCACACTTCTGTGGGACGCTTCATGTGCCCCAGCATCGCAGCATTGATGAGCCACCTGCTACCTAGAGGTATGTAGAAAAAATGTTTAAAGCTGTGTCTACGTCCAAATCTTTCAGAATCGCTCTGAATCAATTCAGAGGGTTCCGATTCAATTTGGAGAGTTTATAGGGTCCTCTGGTTCAATTCAGGATTTGTAGATTCAGCCACCGAATCAGGCCAAATCCCCACCGAATCTAATCAGGGACCGAAGCTTCGCACAGCCCTAACTGTAAGTCACCCTTACCGCTCAGGTTCCCTGGGGCTACCACCAGCAAGCAGAATCCCAGCTTAATTGCAAACAAACTCAGGATCACTCTAAGTTATTACCTAGCTGTAATAGCCCCTATGGATCTGTTCCAAGGCAAAGGATTACTAGAGTGTAGCAGTGGTTCAACTGTGTCCCCACACCAGGTTGAAAGGAAAGGTCATAGAAGTGGATAAGAGCTGTCTTAGGATGGCTTTGTGCCAATTGGTGATCACCCTACACT
Organism: Crocodylus siamensis; assembly: GCF_052110815.1. Lineage (NCBI taxonomy): Eukaryota > Metazoa > Chordata > Crocodylia > Crocodylidae > Crocodylus > Crocodylus siamensis. The sequence goes on from NC_143401.1 coordinate 81,465,509, forward strand.
AGCTGATTCCTCAAATGGCTTTATGTCAGTTTTACATTGTCAGAGCAGTGCATAATAGCCTCATGAAGGTCCAGGAACTGAGTTCTCATCCCTGCTGCAAAGAGCGCATCATCTAAATGGCCCCAAATGCTACAATATAAATGGAGGAGGCAGTAAATGCAGCAATTAGATCATGCGGATGGTCAGCAAGCTAAGTGCAAAGCAGGGTCAGTTTTATAGACATAGATATAATGATTGGTAGACTCAGTTTTTGCAGGTGTGTCAAAGTAAAAGGTTTGGCGGGGGGCAGGGAGGAGGACTGTCTCTTTAGCTGTGCCCTGCCATAAACACTATCCAGCAAATACTGAATGCACATTTCCCAGTACAGGAAGGGACATATATCCTTCCCCCCCAACCCTTACTCAGGCAGCCTGATTTTGACTCTACAAGGGAAGAGAACTTCATGAGCCAGGCTTTATTATCCTGTGATTTTGCTGCTATTACTGGTGGGTTGGGGTGGGTGGGGGGAAACCTATGAATATGAAAAGATGTTCTGCACCAACTGTAATCTTCCTGTTTAATAAACACAGTCACAGTCTGGCAAACTTGAAAAAAATGTAACATTTTATCAAAACACCCATTAAAACTATTATATACCTTTTCTGTGTCTTTTTCTCCATCATAGCTGATTACCCAGGGTGCACAGTATCTATGTGTAAACACTAGCTTTCTTCTTTTATAAGCAGACACCTCCCTCCTCCTTTTGTCTGATTCACTCACTGATGCCAGAATCCACTATTTGTGGTGGCGCAATTGCTTCCATGGTGATGATTACAAAAAAATAAAACTCTATCTTCAATGTGACAGTGAAAAATCAAAAGCCATAAATTTCTTTAGTGGGCAGGCAAACAGCAGCTAGCCAGAAAAAAGCAGGATTTGGGATTTTTATTTATCTTTATTTTTCCTTCTGTCAGTATATAAAGTGCTTGACTGAAATCCCTTCTTTGTTCTTTTTCTTTCTTTTTTTTTTAAATCTCCAGTCTCCCTTGTCATGTTAACGTTCATCTGGCCTGCAAGCTGAAGAAAATCTATGCATACTGTCTTGGGTTAAAAAGGACAAAATGAGGCAGTCACGATTTCTAACAAGCAAAGCTTGCATCCTTTTGCTCTCTGTGTATATCACTGTGCTCAGCTTATCCCAAAAGTATTTCAAAGCACTGATTCTCATCTCTAGCTTTAGCCTATCTCTATCTTAGTGGTGTTACCCCTGATATACAACAGCCTAAATGAGATCAGGATTGAGCCCTATATTGTTCTTACTTTGTCAATGTGAAGTATTGAAGGCATTTTTAAAATCTATTCAGAATCCATCTCAGCCCTTTAAGCTCTGAATCCCAAGTCCCCTTTCTTTTCTATGCTCTGCCATTTTCTTCCTACAGAGCAAGGAGGAGAGTGGAGCAAGTATAACCTTGAACAAGACTGACAACAAGGTTTCCCCAAAAAATATCAGCAAGAAATTATCAAAAACCAGTTTATCTTAACCTACTTTCTGGAACCTCTTTATGTCTCATCCATAATCTACATCAGTAAGCAGAACAGGGCTTCAGATCGCAGCTGAACCCAACCTTTGCATGTGGAAACACAGCATTAGCCAACTCCATCACATATTTGCAGTAATGTTGTTGCACTTCGTTATGGAAGGCAGAAAAACAAAAAGTGGGAGCATGAGATTGAAAATGGAGTTTGAATATTGGCTTGAAGTTTGAACATTAAACATTGTGATGCTGACATGAGTTGGTATAGCTCATAATAAAGGAATATCATATCACAAAGTTATTTAGAATCGCTCTTTGCCCATAGATAAAGAAACTGGTCATCGAGACTCAACTCTCTTTTCAGCACTAGGATGGTTGATCCTGAGCAGCGCTGAGGTACACAATTGGGGCTGTGTGGAGAAGCTTGTATTAATGCTGGCCCTTTTTCACATTCAAAAGGAGTCTGCAGAGCCTAGGACTATCAAAGTAACAACTTTTATTAATCTATTTTTTCTCTTTAGGGATAAGATTCCCAACTGTTGTAAGTTGATATAGCCTCACTGATACAAAAAAGCAGCACTGATGCCAGTGGAAAATCTAACATTTCGTATTTCTAACTTAAAAATACATTACAGCCCCTAATGACACATATTGCTATTCTTCATAATTTGGTCTGTGATCCCCATAAATACTGCCAAGGTTTCTTCAGGGTGCAAACAGCCATCTTAATATTATAATCATTCTTTCTGGTTTATCAGAAAAATTTACTCACAGCTGCAGACAGATTGAGACATCAGGATATTCAGGCTGGCAGATTAAATGTTAATTTCCTTTCTACTGTACCATTTTCTAACCTCCTTCCATGAATCAGAGTAAAAGGTTCTTCACTTACAGACATAAAACAAATTGAACAAATTATGTTACTTAACTGAAGAAAAACCTGCTAGTCCTTTGATTTCTGGCTTGGCTTCAAAAGCTTTTTTTAGTTGTAATGAATTTGCAAAAGGGATTTTGGGATTTTAAAATGTTATGTTCTATATATGTTTCAGGGTTGTTGGTGTAGCTGTGTTGGTCTAAGGATATAGGCAGGCAAGGTTTTTTGGGTAAATGTGATATCTTTTAATAGACCAAACTGAATAGTTGAAAAAAAAAAAGTTCTTTGCAGGCTTCTGGGCACAAATGCCCTTCTTCAGGGGTAGGGAGACTGCTGGCGTTGTGTTCTCCAAATTAGAAAAGAAGCGAATTTGCAACACGCTGGTGTGTGAAAATGCAAAATATTTCTTTTCTACCTTGGAGAACACATAACATTTGCAGAGTCTCCCTACGCCTAAAGAAGGGTATTTGTACCCAAAAGCTTGCAAAGAACATTTTTTACAATTATTCAGTTGGTCCAATAAAAGATATCACATCTACTCAAAGAACCTTGCCTGCCGATGTTCTGTATATTTAATTTTGTATTTCAAAACATCATGGTCAGCCGTTACCTCTTGTGTAGTAAAAAAAAATCTAATGTCATAAAAGCCTTTGTCTGCCTGTCTGTTTGTCCATTAACACTCCAGGCCAACTGCGCATGCACCACCGAGAGGGTGCACACCGATTGGCTGCAAGGGCCCAGAGCATTATGGGCAGAGGGGACAAAGGGGCGAGGAAGCGAGGGAGCCACCACGCCACCCCCCGACCCAACAACAGCCAGCACGGAGGGGGAGGTGGTGGAGAAGAGGGGAGGGAGCGGAATGGGAAGTGGGGTTTCTGGGGGCAGCGCCCCCCTGCCGCCACCACCATGCCCACTGCCGCTGCTGCCACCCAGCCCCGACAAGAGCCAGCAGAGAAGGGGAAGTTGCAGGAAGGGAGGGAGGAGCGGGGAAGAGGAGGCAGGGATGGGGGGTAGCTTGGAACGATAAAACAATTGCCAAAATACACCCAAAAGAGTTTAAGAAGCAGAAGGCAGGGAATTACAGGGTATCATTATCTATATAAAAAAGCCTGAAATCCCAGTTCTTTTAGACAGATCATGAATCACAGTCATCATCAGCAACAAGTTTCTTATGCTGACAATTTGCTATTTAAGGAGTCTAAGGAGGAAGGGATTCAAGAGAGAACCAAGCTGTGGTACATTTCTCTTTCTATGGAGCACTGACAGCATGAAGAGGAAATGTTTAATGTTAATGGGGACTTTTAAATTTTTTACTTAGAAGATATTTTGGTAAGTATCTAAAATTGTCTGCAATTATTCCTACACTTAGAAACCAAATTTTGACCTGCAGACTCTAAAACCATATGCACATGTGTTGAGATGAAAAATGCTAATTCTAGAAACACAAATACTCAGATAAATGTACTTCAGAGTGCAGATTTTAACTTTGCAACTGAAACATCTGTCCTACAGATTTAACTCTACTCTCTGCATGACAACCCAGGCAATATTCTTTAAGCATCTGAGAAACTATCAGGCACAAGTGGAACGGTGATTGGTCTCCACCCACCACCAAGAAGAAGCAATGGGTGATGGTGGTTGGAGAGTCCCTTCTGTGGGACAGAGGGATCCATTTTCCACCCTGACCTGTCGTCTCGGGAAGTCTGCTTCTTGCCCAGAGCCCAGATCCAGGATGTCACAGACGTATTGCTGAGCCTCATCTGGCCCTCTGACTACTACCCCATGCTGTTCATCCATGTGGGCACCAATGGTACTGCCAGGGGAGACCCTGAGCTGATCAAAAGTGACAGCAGGGCTCTGGGTGCAGGGTGAAGGGGCTGGGTGCTCAGGTGGTGTTCTTTTCAATCCATCCAGTCAGCAAAAGGGCCCAGGCAGGAGTGTGTGCCTCCTGTAGATCAATGCCTGGCTGCACAGGTGGTGTCACCAGAAGGGCTTTGGCTTCTTTGACCATGGGATGATGTTCCCAAAAGAAGGATTGCTGGGAAAAGATGGGATCCACCTGATGAAGAGAGGGAAGAGCAACTTTACAAACAGGCTCACTAACGTAGTGAGGAGGGCTTTAAACTAGGTTCACTGGGGGGATAGAGACCAGAGCCCTGGGTAAGCAGGGAAGTGGGTGACCTGGAGGAAGATCAGCAGGAGGGGGCAACAGGGGAGGTGTTCTCATTCTTCCTGAGAAATCAGAGCCATCGACTAGTTACCTTAGGTGCTAGTACACAAATGCATGGAGCCTGGGAAACAAGAAGGAAGAACTGAAAGTCCTTGCACAGTCACGGACCTAAGGTATGACTGGAATAACAGAGACTTGGAGCTCACATGACTGGAGCACTGTCATGGATGAGTATAAACTGTTCAGGAAGGACAGGCAGGAGAGAAAAGAAGGAGTTGCATTTTATGTAAAAGAGCCATATGATTGCTCAGAGCTCCATTATGAAACTGGACATAGGCCTTTTGAAAGTCTCTGGGTTAGGGCCAGAGGAGAGAGCAAGAAGGGTGATTTCATGGAGCAGGTTGGCTATAGACCACCAGACCAGAAGGAAGTGGTAGATGAGGCTTTCGTCAAACAGCTCATGGAAGTTGTCTGATCACAGACCCTGATTCTCATGGGTGTCTTCGATCACCCTGACATCTGCTGGGAGGGCAATTCAGCAGTGCGCAGGCAATCCAGGAAGCTTTTGGAGAGTGTTGGGGACAACTTCCTGGTGCAAACATTGGAGCGGACAACTAGGTGCCATGCTGTGCTTGACCTGCTGCTTACAAACAGGGAAGAATTGGTGGGGAATGTACTAGTAGGTGGCATCTTGGGCAGCAGTGACCACAAGATGATTGAGTTCAGGATATTAGGGAAAGAAACGATGGAGAACAGCAGAGTAAGGACCCTGGGCTTCAGAAAAGCAGACTTCAGCTCACTCAGGGAACTCATGGGCAGGATCCCCTGGGAAGACAGTCTGAGGGGAAGAGGAGTGCAGGAGTATTGGCTGTACTTTTACGAAGCTTTACTAAGAGTGCAGGAACAAACCATCCTGATGTACAGGAAGACTAGCAAGTATGGCAGAAGACCAACTTGGCTTAGCAGGGAACTCTTCAGTAAACTAAATCACAAAAAGGAAGCTTATAAGAAGTGGAGACATGGACAAACAACTAGGGAGGAGTATAAGAGTTTTGCTTGGGCATTCAGGGATGAAGTCAGGAAGGCCAAAGTACAATTGGAGTTGCAGCTGGCAAGGGACGTGAAGGGTAACAAGAAGGGTTTCTACAAGTATGTCGGTAGCAAGAGGAGTATCAGGGAAAGTGTGGATCCCTTACTGAATGGGGGAAGCAACCTAGTGACAGAGGATGCAAAAAAAGCTAAAGTACTCAATGCCTTTTTCACCTCAGTCTTCACAGGCAAGGTCAGCTCCCAGACTACTGCACCTGGCAGCACAGATTAGGGAGGAGGTGAGCAGCCAACAGTGGTGAAAGAACATGTTAGGGACTATTTAGAAAAGCTGGACATATCCAAGTCCATGAGGCTGGATGGGATGCACTCAAGGGTGCTGAGGGAGTTGGGTGATGCGATAACAGAGCCACTGGCCATCATCTCCGAAAACTCATGGCTATCAGGAGAAGCCCTGGATTATTGGAAAAGGGCAAACATAGCGCCTATATTTAAGAAAGTGAAAAAGGAGGGTCCAGGGTACTACAAATCAGTCAGCCTAACCTCAGTCCCTGGAAAAATCATGGAGCAGATCCTCAAGGAATCCATTTCTAAACACTTGGAGGAGAAAAAGGTGATTAGGAACAGTCAGCTTGAATTCACCAGGGGCAAGTCATGCCTGACCAATCTGCTTGCCCTGGTGAGATGGCTGGCTCCGTGGATGTGGGGAGACTGAGGGTGTGCTATAGCTTGATTTTAGCAAGGCTTTTTATACAGTCTCCCACAACATTCTCACAGGCAAGTTAAGGAAATACAGGTTGGATGAATGGACTGTAAGGTGGATAGACAACTGGCTGGAGCATCAGGATTGGAGGATAGTGATCAATGGCTCAACATCTGGTTGGCAGCCAGTATCAGGTGGAGTGCCCCAGGGGGTCAGTCCTGGGACCAGTTTTGTTCAATGTCTTCATCAATGACCTGGAAAATGGCATAGAGTGAACCCTCACCAAGTCTGCAGATGACACTAAGTTGGGGGGGGGAGTAGTAAATACGCTGGAGGGTACGGCTAGGATTCAGAGAGACATCAACAAATTGGAGGCTTGGAGGAAGAGAAATCTCATGAGGTTCACCAAGGACAAGTGCACTTAGGAATATAGTATTCCTTTTTTAATAAGTGACCAATATCCTATATTTCTGAACATTTAGCAAAAGTTAAGTACAAGTTAGGATGGAGCAATCCCATGCACTGGTACAGGTTGGGGGTTGACTGGCTGGGCAGCAGCTCTGCATAAAAGCAGAGTTACAGTGGACAATAAGCTGAATATGAGCCAACGGTGTGCCCTTTTTGCCAAGAAGGCTAATGGCATACCGGGCTGCTGCATGGATTATATATACTGTGTTGCCAGTAGGTCAAGGGAAGTGATTATTCCCCTCTATTCAGGACTGCTGAAGCCACATCTGGAGTTCAGTTTTGGGCCCCCCGTTACAGACAGGATGTGGACAAATTGGATACAGTCCAGCAGAGGGCAATGAAAATGGTGAGGGGGCTGGGGGACATGACTTATGAGGAGAGGCTGAGGGAACTGGGCTTATTTAGTCTGGAGAAGAGAAGACCAAGCATCCTTCAACTACCTGAAGGGGGGTTCGAAAGAGGATGGAGCTAGACTGCTCTCAGTGGTGGTAGATGACAGAATAAGAAGCAATTGTCTCGAGTTGCAGCAAAGGAAGTTTAGGTTAGATATTAAGAAGAATTTTCTCACTAGGAGGGTAGTAAAACACTGAAATAGGTTACCCAGAGAGGTGGTGGAAATTCCATCCTTGGAGGTTTTTGAGATCCGGCTAGACAAAGCTTTGGCTGGGATGATCTAGTTGGGGATGATCCTGCTTTGATCAGGGGGTTGGAGTAGATGACTTCCTGAGGTCCCTCCCAACCCTAACTTTCTATGATTCTGTGAGTAGGGCTCTTATAAGAGAGTAAGAGAAAGACCCGCTGTTTCATGCAAAAGGCAAAAAACAAGTTCTGAAATATCTTTGTGTGTCAGGGATAACTGCTACAGCAAGGTCATTAGCAGCAGACAAGGTTATACACCCTCCAAAGCAGGGAAATCTGCCCTTCTGCATCCTCCCCTTACAATTTGAATCCTGACATACAAACAAACATCGTACAAGCAGCTGGTGTCTTTGGCAAGAGCTCCTATTTTTTCTGGCAGAATTGAGAGGGCCTATTATACAGCATTAGAAGAGTTATACTGTACTATACTGTTGATTTTCAGCTTTCTATTAATTATTTTATGCAATGTATAAACCAACATCTTTTGTCCTTCTGTGTCTTCCTCTCTTCCCAGCACTTTTTCTCCTCTTGCATTCTTTGGGAATCTTGTCTCGTCTCATTTCCACAACGATTCCCTCTCTTCGTTTCTCTCAGTCCCTCCCTCATTCTCTATTCCCATTTCTCTATCTGAATTCAGTTCTCCCCCTTCTTCTGCATGCTTTAAATCTCACTCCCCTCATCCTCAGTCCCTCCCAAGTCTCTCCCTACCTTCCCAGCCTGCTCCTTTATTCTAAAGTATCCCCCTGAAATGTTTTCCTTTCTCTCATTTCTACAAATCCCCTTCACCAACACTCATTTTGCTAAGATGCTACTGATCCAGCCACCCATTTGACCACCCACCAACGCCTACACTCATTCACATACATACACTCTCTCAGCCAAGATGAGTAGGAGACTGGCCAGAAAGCCAAAGAACGGCCCTTTGGATCCACCGACCAACAGTGAGGAGAGAGGGCTTTTATATAGTAATCCAGCAGCAGGAAGAAGTTCATCTAGACCACCACTTCTTTGTAGGAAATTTTCTCCTCAGTTATGCTTCAAGGAGCTACAACTAGGTGGACTACCCTAATGGAACTAATTAATACCCAGCATCCAAGTCAGTGCCTAATATAAATCACTTAAATTATATAAATTATAAATTATATAAACTCAAAGTCTGTTTTTGATCATTCAAAAAAGGAAAATGGACAATATTTGTAGCAGTGGTCCACCTTTTTTTCCCTTAACTCATAAAATCTCTACTACTACAATTATCATAGCTCTATCAGCTATGGAAAATGCCCATTTGTCAGAAGCAAATTTGTGAAAACCTCACTCTCCCTCCCCTTTCCTCTCTCTCTCTCAACAAATTTTCACTTCGAAAAAAATGGCATGAGGCATTTTGATAATATCACAATGTTTTGACAGTCTCAGAATGAAACTGTTCATTTCCATTATTTTTAACTGAAATGCCACAATTAGAAGGAAATTTCAATGTCAAAAAATAAACCAGCTTGCTTGACTCAATTTTTTTTATTTATTTAATTTATGGGAAAATTAAAAATATTTGTTTCCATTTTATTCTGGAAGAGAAAAATATTGAGCTTATGGAATTTTTAACTAAATGGAAAATGCTCAACTCTACTAGTCAGTATGATTCTGCTATGGATTATGTATTCATGGATTAAAGGATTCCCATGTTCTGCATCCTTTGTCCAATAGAGCAGTGTTACTTGGAGAACTAGAAATTTAGCCACTTAGGAGCAGTAGGCATTGAATTCTTCAGGGATAATGATAATGCACGGATTAGAATAGACTTTTAAAAAGAAAAGTTCATGAAAAATTTCAGAAGTTGGTAAAGTTTTCATCCAGACATAGCAGTGGTTTTCTCTAGTTTTATCACAGACACACCTTTCAGAAATTTCCTGTCTACATTCTATATTATTTGAGAAAGATTGTCCTATTGTCGCTGCTGTGCTTTGTTGTACTTCTGAGCAATATTTACACTTTATACTTGGCTCTAAAAGGGAGAAATCATCATCATCATCCAAACCAGCATAGATTACCCATACAGTGCAAGAATATGCTGCACAAAAATCCTCGCCAGAATCGTGCACCCTGGAGAGAGTGATGGGACATCTTTCCGAAACACTGTTAGACCCTCCTATCTGGGCAGGCATACAACAAACAAAGCTATGCTGAGATATCATTTTGGGGGTTTCTGTTTTATGCTGATACTCCAGTTGCTTTTTGAGTCATTTATCCTCTTCTCCTGTTTCAAAAGTGATTCTGTTCTCTTCTTGTAAGCAGCCTGAGCCTGTGTTGAAAGGGATGGCATATAAATCAGATGAACAAATAAATGCATAAATAGTCAGATCACAAAATAGACTGCCATCACCCAGTATGCCGACACCAAACGTCTCAGTTCTAAAGAACATGCTGAAGTCTGTACTTGAGTAAACCTTGTTTTGATATGAGTATAAACTTGTACTTATCATTTGCTTATAGTGCTGAATGCTCACCTGAGGCAGAAATATAGGATATGGGTAACTTATTAAAAAAGGAATACAATATTCTCAGATCACACCCTCAAACACTAGCTTATAAGTGTGTTACAGTAGATTAGTGTTTTTGACCATTACTTAAAATACAATACCATTTGTTCCCAGGCAGAACACAGTGCATAATTAGGTAAATACTATGATTTAAAAATCATAAACTACTTTTTTTTTTACACCTGAAATCTTTAAAGAGACACAGAGAGTTCACAATAAAGTCAGTGGCTTCATGCATGTTTTTTGGTCCATTGGCACACATCTGCCTGAAGAACTAGTCCTAGCTATCTTCTGCTCCAAACCTCACACATAGCATGAAATCCTGTAGCTATTTGTGACTTAGCTTCAGAGTATTAGACGTAAAGGCTATTTTTTCATTCATTCCTTTTCCTCTGCTTTTTGTCTCATTAGTTGCTAGGTTATCTAACCTATATGATGCAAACCCCCCACCCCAATAAATTAAACAGTTACAAAGGCATTGCATGTTTGTGAGTTGAACTAGGAAGAATGCGTGCAATGAGATTATGCTACTTTATATATCTTATTAAAATGAATATCAAACTTTGTTTTGCTTCATTCAATTTTTGATGCTAATTAAGTAAGCATAAGCATAAGAAAGGAAATTGGATTTTCTACTTAAGGAACTTCCAATAAAGCCATGGATGTTAGTGAGATGAGGTTCTAATAAACCTTAATAAGTGTCTATATAATAAGCAATGTTTGTCTCTTAAGAACATTGGATTTTTCTCAAAGGATATGGACAGCAATAAACCAAATTTGCAAATATGAAGATATATTGCAAGAGTCTCACACCCTGGCTTCCTGTGATTCTGTGACCTTATGAACACCATAGGCCAAGACATTTCAAAAATCATTTAAAATTTCATACAGAGGTAACTTAGCAATAGCATTGGCTAGATGGGGACTTCAGACAAGATTTTACAGTGAATAATGCTCCTCTTTGTCCATTTCAGACAAAAGCTAATGTTGCTAGAACATTTGACATCAATCACCTTGCCGTGTGCTGCCATACCGTTGTTCAGTCCGGTGACAAGGAGGAAGGATTGTAGAGAGCCAAGACAGTCCTACTGTAATTAAGAAAACAAAACATGAATAGTCAACTTTTTGTGCTCATTTTTTCTTCCTTTCTGCATCAGACAAAGCAAAAGCCCTGATAATAAGAAGATAGTCTGCATTTACTAGAAAGTTTTTGTCCATAATTATACTTATGTTTTTACCGCTGAGCTTTATTATTCCAAGTATCTCATGACTGGGCAAAGAGATTGCCTTGTTTTGTTGTTGACAATCAGACATTTGAAAAAAAAATCCCATACCTCCCTACCTTGCAGTTTTAAGCTAGAAATGCTGATGACTGATGCAGAATATGCACCAGGAGAAGACTACTTGAGTAGCACAGGTAAAATTTTTCATATAGTCCCTTTTCTAACCATAATGTACCCCCTCATACCCAAAAACTTTGGTTCAAGGTCAGAAATGTTTTAAGTGTCACATTTGTAGTCCATACGTAGGTATGACAAAATAGAGCTGGTCAAAAAATGGGCTTTTTTCCATGGATATTTGAGATGAAAAATGACCTGGTTTTGTTTCCACGGAAAACGTTATTTTTTGCGGGGAGGGGGAATGATGTTGGTGGAACCTGTGATTCAAATGACTCGTGCTCCCATCTCCCCTATAATCTGGAATCCTCTTTGGACCACATCTCCCAGAATGCACAAGTGTCCCTTATGATATGGGTATGCCATTGTATCAGGAATCCCTAATTGCAATGCATCATGGGAAATGTAATCTGTCTGGAAAGTCCAGCCCACACAGTAGAATGAAGACATGAGGAACTGAGTTACAGCACTAAGATGGACAGCCTTGCTAATTATCTCAGTTTTCAGCCAAAATATTTCCGTTTCCTTCTGAAATACTGTAGTTTCAAGGCTTTGTTTTTTAATAAAGCCAATGCACTGCATAGGCATTTGGACACAATTAGTGTGGTATTTTGCATGTGTCATAGAGAGAAAAAGAAAGAGAGAGACAGAGGAAGAAATACAGAGATCCATCCTGCATTATAAAGAAGAAAGAATTCTTCCTGGTGAAGTCTCTGAGAATCATGACTTCTTACTGAAGTGGTTACATTTCTCCACAGGATAGTGGTGAGTTGAATTTAAGCTGTGGGAGAAGTGGAAGAAACAGAAAAGGAAAGTCTGCTTTAATGTATTTTCTCTAACCAAAATATTCAAAATTTGGGCCCCCAAGATTAGATCTCTCTAAATTCACTCTTGAGTTCAGAAATAAAAATGATTTGACCATCATCATACCCATACCCATTGGCCATCACGCTACAAGCAAAAGTGAGCACAGTTGATTCATACCCCTGAAAATCAAGCTAATTTTTATTTTGGTTCCTTAATGTGGATTTCATTATGTAATTCTAGGAACCCTGATTTGAAAACATTGGCTTCTGTTTTTTGTTCTTTCCTAATACCCACTCCTCAGGCTGGTTATGGATGTACTCTGTTGTTCTCACTAGAGTTGCCCCTACTTATCACAGCTGAGGATCTGGTTGTGTAGGCAAGCATACATATCACATGCATTTTGTACAGCTACTGAAGAAGGGGTACGGCTCACCTAAAGTACCGTATCCTGTTTTGGATATTGCACTTCAAGAAATATGTGAACAAATTTTTAGAAGTCCAGTGGAGGGCAACAAAAATTATTAGAGGCCTGGAAGCATAACTTAAAAGAAAACCTAAAAGAACTGGGATCATTTCATCTAAAGACAACAAGATTGGGGGATATTTGATAACAATCTTCAAATTCCTGAAAGCTGGTTATGAGGAAGAAGATAGACTATTGTCTATGGTCAAGACTATTGTCTATGGTCACAGAAGATAGAAAAAGGAGCGATGGTTTCAAAACACATCAAGAGAAATGTAGGTTGAATATTAGGAAGAACTTTCTCATTATGAGGGTGATTAAGCATTAGAAGAGGCATCCCAGTGAATTGTGGAATATCCATTCTTGGAAGTTTTTAAGAACAGGTTGGAGATGGCATTTAGTTGAGATGTTTTTGTCAGGGATGATCCTGCCTTTAAGTATGGGGTTGGACTAGATGACCTCCTGACATCCCTTCCAGCTCTGCTTGTCTTTGATTGTAAAATTAAATCAGTGAAAGCTATGCTTTCACATTTAACCAGTAGTTAGCCCTGCACATTACTTCAGCTTGTCACTTCAACATTGAATTTTGCTCAAAGACTCCCATGGGAATTGCATATACTTCTTTCAGGTCACAGTCACTAGCCTTACTAGTCAGATCAGTCAATCTATTCAATTTTGGGTTGTTTGAAATTGATTCCGACAAATGAAAGACCGTTTACCTGGAATTATGCACAGAATTTGATGATAAGGGGATTAAAACCTTTAGCAGAAGGAATACAACTGCATATCAAACAAACAAGTACTAATAGATAGATAGGTAGATAGGTAGATAGATAGATAGATGCTTATCTTGTGTCAGCACTATTGCTGTAGACTACTTATTGGCCTGGGAGCTGCTATCTTCAAATATGTGAATTTGTTTTCCCATAATTAATATGATATATCTTCACCTATTCAAACTAATAACTGCACCCCTTCCTGGTAATGACAAGTAATTAATTTCCAATTATAGCAAGTATTCAATTTTACACAGTGCAGCACTGGTCTAAGTCACCCTATCTCTAACATTCTAATTACAGACATTAAAAGTTCCCTATAATTATTGCAGAAGGATCAGTAAAATTAAAAATATTGGTTACTTACAGCTATTATTACATTTGCTCTAATGCAGCCAAGGCTTAAATTTATGTCTGAGCTGCCAGCCATTTCATCAATCTATTTTTGTGACTTGTTTAGAACAACTGGTTTTATTTCACAGTCTCAGTAACTGTTCCAACAGGTCTATTAACGGTTTGGCACTCTACATTTTGTAATGCTTTAATTAAGTGAAACAAGCTAAAAATCACTAATATGTGCCTTTAGCAAAGTAGCGATGTAATTATCTCATTTAACAGATAACTACTTGTATTTCATTTTTCAAAGCACAAAGAGAAAACTAGCTCTAAATGACACTTTTCAGGCTCATTAAACTCACTAGAGAAATATCAAATTAGAGATTTCCACTACAAATACTATAATAAACTCTAAGAGCTGATATAAACAACATGAGCATTTAGGGAGAAAAATATTTTGTCTCAGAATATTTTGCCATACCAAATATGTCACTTACGTATTGGAGGAAAAAAAGTCTTCCTACTCCACTTTATCTAAACTCCTTCTTCAATTTAAAAAAACAATATTTTTCAAATCTAGCTAAAAGCATCAACATGTTTTCATTATAAAAATGTATATCGGAATATTTATCTTCAAGGGCTAAAACCTGTGTGTCTGATTCATCTATGGAGTGACTAAGAACTAGTTTATGTCAGAAACTTATAAATGTATAACTTCTTGGTTAGAGACTGGCGGAGGTGGGGCGGGGTAAGCAGGTTCAGCCTTTTTGTGCATGCAGTTCTGTTGGTCAAACATGTCAATGAACCACAGTAAACGGTCTCAGAGCCACAGGTCTCTGTTGTAAAGTTTTGCTGGCAATGTTATGAGTAGGAAAAAAAAACACATCCCATACAACATTCATTTATGTCAGTCCATAGCAAAAAACCCTAGTGTAGACACAACAATAGCTAATAGATTTTATAAAATTCATGTATAATTCTGCTATCAAAAGAACATCTTTTTCTGAGATAAGCCGCTTCTATGCTAGGGGGTTTCCAATATAGCTATACAAGCAAAGGCTAGCCCCAGTACTACAACTGCTAGGAGGTGGGAGTCGCCAACTCAAAAATTTGCAAAAATTCAAGTGACAAAACTTTGCAATGTGGACAGAGCCTAACAGCAGTGTCTGCAACGTGCTTTTGTTAGCACATATACTGATTTCAGTAGGATTCTACTTGATTGCAACAGTCTTCCTATAACAAGTTTATTGAAGGATCGGGGGCTAAATAAATAAAGTTTCAAGATTTGCCCCCAGAAAAATAAGCCACAAAATCACCCCTCAAAAGACGAGTGAACATTTCATGTTTCATAAGACCACATGGTCATTATGTATTTGATAATACAAGCATTTGGGTAGTAACTTTGGGTCTGCTGCATAGTAGTCAGGTATGTCTCCAGGTTAATGTCTTGAGTATCTCCTGTTGAAGTTGATCCCTTCTGAAGTAGGTTGGGTGATAAAGATAGTTTCTCAATTTTTCCAAAGTTCTCCTGCATAGCTGTGTTACATATATGGAGCTGTGTGTGTTAGCTAGAGGGTTGGAAATGATCAGTCCCCTTGGGATGATGTTGTGTTTCTTGCAGAAACTTAAGAAGATGTCACTGTTTGTGGCTGCCTTTTTCTTTAGGTAGCGGATATTCCATTGCAAGTGGTGGATTTCGGTATCTTCCATGACACAGTAGTGTAAGTGCCAGTGCCAACAAGAGTGATATTGTAGCCATGATGATCCATACCCAACTATGCAACGGACCCAAATGTAATACAAAAAATACCTGAAGGTAGCCATCCAACATAAGAAGAAAAAGTGGAATCAGCTATCACAGCAGGAGCCACCTCACTGTAACACAGTTGGTCCAATAAAAAGATATCACCCTAAAAAATCCTTGCCTCTCACAATTTTGGTCCATCACAGCTACATCACTTTTACACTACCATAATGTATTTGATAATATTAATGGAAACATTTTTTCTTGAACATATTTTTTCAAACTCCAGCTGGAATTCAGCTCATCAAAGACCTACACAAGACACTGACTGAGCAGTCATTACTACATAGTCGTTTAATACTTGTTTATACTAAACAAATACTAAATGGCTGCGCAGTAACCAGCGTTGCTGCACAGTTGCACTGAGGAATGGCTTTTCCATGATCCTGACCGCACAGTAGCTCATGACTAATGAGCAATAGCGTCACATCATGGTTTCCGCCACACAGTGCTACTGCTCAGTAGTCATGGCCTCCTGTTCAGTCAGCATCTTGGGTAGACGCAGGAAGGAGTCATAGTATTCATTATTTGAATTACTGGTAGTAAATTTTCACAAATGCTGAATCTTTTCTGCACTTACATTCAAAGCTCAAGAGTCATCATTCACTCTTCATTACTCTCCTATTTAAATGTTTCAGCTGTCCCATAAGAGATCAAAACCCAAAGACAGTGACCAGTTTCTACACTTGAATACCAAATATCCACCAGTACTTCAGATACTGAATATATTTACCAAAACTGGATTGGATATACTTGTGCATGTATTTAAACTCCAATAAACAAGCCATTATAGTACATCTGTCTATACTTCAAGTTGTCATTGACAATTAATTAAAACCACAGCGTAGTTAAGAGAAAAACAGCAGTAGCACACCTACAACCTTTTTCCACACCAAAGAAGCCAGTCCCTTCTTCAGGTGCTGCAGAATCCCAGCTTTCCTTCCCACAGAATATCTACCACCCCATGTCAACTGCCTACCCCAACAGATGGGCTTGTACTGTATCCCAAAGCATGACAAAACTGGATTATTTCAGGGCAGGGAGCAAGTGAAATGGAAAGGCTCGGTGTTCTAAGAACATACTGCCAGCCCTTCTGCTTTTGTGCAGAGCTGAGCACCCACCTCAGTGCTCCAGTGCTCAACTATAGCATGCCCACACAGGAAGAGAGATGATGCTCTTTCCTATAGACAGTTCCCTATGCCGTATGGCTCAGAAACAGCCTCTTAAATTCCTCCCAGAAAAGAAGAGCTTCCAGATTCTGGAGGATGGATGCAGGGTTACCAGTGGAGTCCCTGAGGGGTTGGTACTTGGGCCTGTACTCTTTAACGTTTTCATCAATGATCTAGATTCAGGAGTAGATGTGACCTGGCCAAGTTCACAGAGGACACCAAATTATGGGGGAGGGCCATCACACCGCAGGACAAGCTGGGAATACAGGCCGACTTGTACACACTCTCAAGGTGGGCTGACCAAAAGCCAATGGCCTTCAATGCAGAGAAGTGCAAGGTGATGCACCTCAGTAGGAAGAACTCTCTACATAATTACAGGCTTGGCAGTGCTACACTCACTAGCACCATGACTGAAAGGGACTCGGGCTGGATTTATTTCTTGCTGGAGTCACTTGATCCCAACTGACTTCCCACCTATGGTGGGGAGGCTGAACCTGATGATCTCATGAAGGCCCTTCCAGCCCCTAATATCTATGAAATCTATGAAGTCATATGCTTCTAGTGCAGTAGCACATTTCACAAATAGCCATCACCACTTCATGCAATAGCTTCACTTTCAAAGCTGATTTATGGAGAAGCCTATACAGAAATGACAAAGGCATATGTAATTGTAGTAAAAGTCTGTGTCTGGCCTTCAACCACCTGGCCAGATCAAATGGAAGCAATCCATCTTGGTCACTGCAGTTCAAGAACCATACTAACTTGTGAAATCTCTCAGACAGAAATAAGGAAGCCGCCACAACAGTACCGTCTCCCCACTCTGGGCTGCAAGGCAAGCGCGTTACCCTTCAGCCAGTACTACAAGTCCTCTTGTTAATGTCAGGTTGGGGTTTTAAAGACTACAGGAAGTCATAGCAGAGTGGACAAAGGGGACAGTATACCTCATTTCCATGTGGATCCTCACATGTGCCAGAGCTGCACTCATATTGCATGATACCACCTTTCTACCCCACCAGCCTAAAGTGCGCTGAGTTGCAAAAAGTCCCAGACTGAGGAAATAACATCTTTAAACAATGAAGGGAGATGACTAAGAGTTGCATAATTTTGGTCCTGCCTGACAAAAATCCTTTCTGATTGTCTCCCTACCTCTAAGGTAGAAATGCAGATGTGGGAGCAGCGATAGATGCCTCCCCTCCATATTTTCAGTATATTTTGTATCTCTCTGTCCTTCACCAGTGCAGCCAGAAGCTGGGTCATCTCCTGGAGCCAGTGTGTCACCAGAGATTTTATACTGACTGAATCAATTCTCTAGCGACTGATGTGCCAGTCCAGGACCAATGCAATTATACCAGGAATGAATTTGGTTCAATATGTATAAGCAAGAGATATTCTCAAGAGTGCTGCTACCTGGGTCTAAGTGAATGCACAATCCTGACCCTGCATTGTAATGCATTTGTGTTCTGTTGTGTTTCTATAGTGTATTTTAATATGGTTTATAAGCCTTCTGTAAAGAAAAGTTGCAGCAATAAAGCTTGACTGATTGAGTGATGCACCATCATTTGTAGGGTCCGTTGCACAAACTATTTTGATAGTTGAAGATCATAAAGTATAATGTCTGTGCTAAAAGTGACACAATGAAGAAGATGCTGCACCTGCTTCAATTTGAGCTCAGAGCCATTATTTAGAGCTAGGGGTACAGGAGTTGCAAACTACTGCCTCTCTGATTCCCTACTGGTTGGCCAGAAGATAAATGTCTCAAACTAAGGACCCCAGGCACACAATAATAAAAACCTTTTAGAGACTAGACCCTTCCACTAGTTAAAGGAAACCTATTCCCATTTTTCTGTTAGAAAAAAATTGAATGCAATTTTGCAGTGGCAGAGATCAAGCTTTTTATTTATATTAAAAATACAGGGGGTTTTTTTTTTAAAGAAAGAAAAAGATACTTCTCAGAAAGGCTGGGTGAGCTGATGGGGCAGTTTCTCTGTCATCTGCTTCTATTTTACAAAGGGGAGTGGAGACAGACTGCACCCCCATTGCTTGGATTCCTTGGATGCAGAGGGGTCCCATACCAGTATAAAACCAATGTAGCAATTTTTACATCAGTTACCAGAAGGCCAGTGAGGGGGCAAACAAGTGGAGTGACTACAGTACACTGCAGTACCAATTATTTTCAGCTGCCAGTCATTTGGCCTGATGCCAGCTGGCTCCCCACTTGCTCTCATTGGCACTAGGACTACTGATGGATTGTAACCAAGGAGTATAACATTCATGAACAGCTCAGTAAAGCAAAGAATACATGGCCTTTTTCTGCTATTAATTAAAACACTGGGATAAGTTTGGATGTGCATTTTTGTTATTTGGCTTTCCATTAAATTCTAGTTGTGAGCTTGCACATGAGTTTCTTCTCATGGAGACAACCTATAATAGCAACCAGCTGACTTGAAACACCTATAATATCAATAATGTATAATAACAATCACATATTGGAATCAATTATTATAATAAGTAAGAATAGTAGAGGCTGTGATTTGCTCAGGCCTCAGTGGGACCTTCCAGGTCTAGATTCTGCATAGGATGAAAGTGGGAAAAAAAATTATACATACACACACACACACACACACACACACACATACACAAATTTATCCCCAGAATAATTCGATTGAGTTGTGTGGATCTACATTTGACATACAAGCAGCTTGCTCTTTCTATAATCAGGATGCATATAGATAAAAATGATAGAAAAACACATCCCTAGGAAATATATGGATTTTTTTTGGCAGGAGAAAAAAATCTTTAAAAAAATCTCGGATAAGACAAAATGCAATACAATACACTACAAGCAAAGAAAGCTGTTACTCTACTGGAAATAAGAGACAGAGCTGTTCTACGAGCTATCAATTACACCATAAGCCACCTTTTGAGTTATACAGAGTTAACATGGTAGAAGGATGCTATCTAAAACTGAGGCTCTCTAATAAACAGCTAAATATACTTGCGAAAGGTAGGTACACAGAGCACACCAGTTCCCACATTTCTTCCTGGCTGTATGAGCAAGGTTGGGGAACTGGGCCCCGTGTTTGGACTGCAGAAATTAGTCCATAAAGAACAAACAAGCATAGATAACTGGCAAGCACCTCTGAAACAAATGCACTACGGCTAGATGTCATCAGGGGAGACAGCATGCCTATGTCATGAAGTTATCCTTTGCTCCAGAGTTCATTATAAACCACAGAGACATTGGTAGTATTTTGAGCCCGCCTCATTCACTTTGTCTCAATATACTCTAACCACCGGCTCACTGCCCCAGCATCATCCAGGCCACCCTGTATGTCACTTCTTGAAGCTGGCTGTTTGCACAGCTGAGAGGGGAAGATACATGGAGTCAGGAGATGAGAAAGCCCAAGGGAGTATGAAAGGGAAATGCTACCTAGAAAGGCAAGGGTGCTTGGGTTCTGACCAGAATACCTGTCTTCAATTCAACAGAAATTACTCTACTTCTTTTTATACAATTACTGTTAAAGGCAAGGTCCAGAAAAGTTGTTATGGGGAAAGTGGGGAAGAGGGGAGAGGAAGAGAAGCTGAACCAGCACCCCATTTTCTGGGGAGAGTCATTGAGCCATATTCTATTTTTGTTCTACTCTAAGATATATAAGCAGCGACACTTCAAGCATCTAACTCAATGACTTTCTACTTCACCTCCCGTAACAACTTGAATCTAATGTATACAACAAAATGCCTTAGTCACATGTCCCTACTGTGCATGCAGAGGTATCTAAGTCCATTTGTGAGATTCAACTTCACCTTGGCTGCAAAGAAGTTGTGAGTAAAGCCTGAGATTCTGGTCAGTCAAAAACTACACCTTCACCACTCCTTCCAAGTCACAACTGCAAACGAACATGAACTTCCCAGTGCAACTATCCAAAGCAAGTAAAATGAATGCGTGAAAGAAGGAAGAAAAATAAGGGAGAAAACCAAGACCCTGAATTGCAAAATTTAACAAGGAATCCAGTAAGTAAAAAGAGATAGATAGAAATTGTGCATGGTCGATCTAATCTGCACATTCCAGGATACAGAGGGGGCAGCATCAGCTCAAACATCTAAGTGGACTTCAGGAGTGGATTTATGCACATCTGGAAAAAAACAACAAACTGGCTGACTGGTAGCCTGAGGTCTACAATTAGCCACAACCTCCTGACTACACAGCGAATAGTATCGCTACCACTAGAACAGCATGGGAATCCTAAGTGTAATAAGGAATTTAACAAGAATAAAATCGAACAAATTGTTCAAGGGGAATAAATGAATTAGTTTGAAATAACCATTTCTCAAGGAAACCTGTTAAATATGCAATATTCTTTCTTCAAGTCTTATTTACAAAGTCATATCAGCTTCAAAAACACATTGCTTTGTATCTGCAGAAATTGTCTATAGCATGCTTCACATTTATAAGAAAGTGTATATAATATCAAATGACCAAATAAAATTGAGGGAAGGTGAAAGTGGGTGACCTCTTGAACAGCAACTTTCAACTGTTATTCCATGAGAAGTTTCTCTTATGGAAACTGACCTTTGAACATCCGAACTTCAAGTTTGTCTTTCACCTCCTGGCTCGTACTTACAAAATCTCAGAAGAGAGACTGGCCCTGAAAAAACTAGTACCTGGACCTCTTCACCCTTCTGACCATAGCATATTAGGCTGTCTGGATATATATTGTCCTCTATTATCCATATGTGAAAGCAAGACTCCATTAACTGTAGGCAGCTATATACAGAGCTTTTGCCTATAAAGGTTTGTCTACAACAAAACCTCAAGACCAGAATTAAGGTTTAATGCTTCCTATGTTTGTGTTTTCTGAGCTTTTCTTTATCACAGCCATTAACTTAAAAATAGCTGCGATCTAGCTGGGGATAAAAATAGGTTAATACTATATATAGTGGTATGTCAGATACAATTATACTATTAGAATCTCTTCTATAAATGAACATTACTTTCAGGACTGCACTTCAAAGCAGTAGCAAATATCCTTTTTTTTTTCAGATCAGTGTCTTCTGCTTAGAAAATAAATGTTCCAGATTAGCTCTGGGCATTTAGGTAGCAGCAGGAGACCATTATCCTGTGACAACGTTCTCTTCCATTGACATTATCTCTTAATTATTGCCCATCTAGGATTAAGTTAGCATCTATCAATGTAGGAAAACTCTATACATTATTCTCATCTCTGGTATCAGTGAATCCTTTCACTAAAATTTTACTTTCAATATGCTTCTATTCAGATTCCACATGCCTTTTTTAATAAAAGACTATAACATTTCTCTGCCAACTGCACCTACAGCACCCCCTTCCTCTTGTATAACACTGTCCAATCCAGGACCAGCCATATGGATGGGCAACATGGGCGAACCAGGGTATCATGGTCAGGGAGGTCCCTGCCGCCCGCCCCTCCCCACATACACACACACACACACACACACACTGCTTCCAACTCCCTGCCAGACTGCATCCCATGCCCCTGCCCACCTGCCTCTGCTTCTGCCTGCGGCGACGGTGGAAGTGGTGCCCCTGCAGTAGGAGTGGTAGAAATTGGCTGATGCAGGGCTCAGCAATGAAGAGGAAGCCCCACTACCTGCTGGGCAGGGTGGAGCAGGGGGGCTGTAAGCAGCGCCTGCCACCCTGTGCCCGCAACCTGCTTTACAAGTCCTACTACTGCACGAGTCAGCAGCACCGTCTCCCCGTATTCCTGCTGCCCATCATAGGCACCTGCCTGATGCTTTTTGCCATCTTCACCTCTGGGCTGGTGAGAGATGAGCCTCCTCCTCCCACCCCTCAGCTCCCCCAGCCCCCTTAGCCTATTTGGCCACCCCTGGGGGATGCTGCAGGGAAGCAAGTCTCGCAATCCAGCTCTGCAGCTCCCCCGGGACTTTATTTCTGAAATGTTCACTGATACGTATTTAAACTCAAAGAAATGGTGCCAAAATACAAGTTTTCCCAGGGTGCCATTTTCCCTAATGGTGGCCCTGGTCCAAACAAACATGGCAGCTGAAAGGTGAGGTGGGCTATCACTGAGAGTAAGAACAGTGCTGTGGTTTAAAGGCTTTGCACTGGGGATTCAGCAGATCTGGGAAGAGTTTCTGGCAGATTTGCTGTGTGATTGTGTGCATCTCAATCATCTCCCTGAGCTATATTCTGAATTCTTTACATGTGCCAGCAAGCACTTCCTCACCCAGGTAAACATATCAGTTTCGAAGTCCTTTTTGGTAAAGTTCCCTTCCAGGGAAATGGGGATAATACGTCTTACTTCCCCACTTCCCCGGCCCCTTTCCCTATTTTTGTTTAAGTCAAAAACTGTAGAAGGTAAGGACTGAGGCTAAAAAAACCAGATCTTCAGTAATGCAAAATCTGTTGTCATCTTCCTTTGAACACTGATTTTAATGAATGTCTAAGCAATATTCAAAATCAACACTAATCCAAAAGGATCGTTTTTCCCACTGACTTTACACATGAGCTTGTGACCTACTCTCCATCACCTTCTTTCCCTCAACTGACCCTACGACCTGCTTATGTGATGCTATTACCAGGATAATGTCCATTGGCCTGAAACCTGCTTTTACTCCCCATCTCTTCCATGGAGAGGTGTTTGGGATCTCTGTGACTCCTGAGGGATGGCAAGGTATAGCTGTTCCCATGTTGCAGCTTGAGAATATCTTCAGTGGAGCCTGTCCATTCAATGCTTTGGCCCAGAAATAGATGCCAGAAGGGCTTATAACTCCTCTGGCTTCATGTGCCCAGATTTTCGGAGGAAAAGTCCGTTCAGTTCTCCTATTAAGTCTTGGTGTCCAAGTAACCTTCTTACATGACTTCCTTGTGATAAGAAGAGTTGCCCCTTCCTCTCAAGAAAAGACTATTGCATCCTCCTAGGCAAATAAATACATTTTACAACATCTGGGGTGAAGTATGTCATCAAGGAACAAGGTATTCTTGGTCAGGAAAACCTGATTGTGGCATGAATTTTCAGACATGATTAGCTGAATCAATGCCTGCTGCTTCGTCTGGCATGAAGTTTGTACTTGGCATGTAGTGCATGTACGTGCGATTCTGTGTATGCACTGTAAGCAGAGCTTCCTGCAACCAAGGAAGGGAGAAGAACAGAAGTCTCCACTAAAATGTCTAGAGATCTTACAGTGCAGACCTAATTTGCCTGGGAAACACCAAGATACTACGATAACGGGATACTATAGAAAATCCTAAGTATGGCCAGCTTCTCATGCTTCCCATTAGATAACCCTTGCCTGGCGACGGGTGTCGTTCATTGTGCGAGGATCATAGCGCTCTTACAAACAGCACGGCCCAGGGCTGAGAACGCTGCAGGCAGGCACCGTGGCAGCTTTCCCACGTGGATATCCCAAGTCCCATCAGTTCTGACCTCCGGCACCACGGCTATGCCAGACCTGGGCCTCTCAAGCAGACACTGCCAATTGTATGGTGTTTTTGTGCTGTGGACAAATGCCTATTAGGGACCACCAGGCTCAGTTTCATTTGTGAGCGACCTAATCAGCATGTGAGCCTAGATCTCCACGGAGAATGCATTTCCCCAGAAGACTAGCTTCCATCTCACTCCCTTTTTAAACAACATTAGCAAAAATAAATGCAAACACCTCCCTCCTTTCCCCTCCGCCCTTTGAAGAACCTACTTCAGCACGCTTTGAAAGAGCTGCTGCAAGACAGCGAAGGAAATCCAAGCTCCACTGGTCGTGTCTAGGTACTGCAGGCTGTCAGGTATGGAAAACCACCCACTGTTTAAAGATTACTCCTCACAAAAGAGCAGATTAAAAAAAAGAGAGAGCTGCAGCTTTAACTTTACATTCCTCTCTTTTGTTGGCTGAAGCCAGTTCCTTGGTGTTATTTTAATGTGGCAGTGGAGGTGCATTTAATACACTGTATACTCAAGATGCTTCCTTTTTTATGTGCGGTGAATATCCAGCATGTAATTGAAAAAAGAAAAAGAGGCTGCTTGTTTGCTGCCTGATCCAGGAATGATTAAAGGTAAAAGTTTTTCAGACATTGCTGACAGAAAGGGTATAGTTAAAGCTGCTTTAAAAAAAAGAGAGCCTTCATAAAGAGCCAGTACTCAAACCGCTATTAAAAGCATCATGCTTGTTAAAACCTGTAAAAAGGCAGGAAATCAGTGAGTGAAATGCAGCTTCTTCACCAATTACTGAAAGGAGTATACACCTTAAAGCACTCTTTGAATTGTGTCATACCAGCCTCGCTCTTTTTTTCTCTCCCTCCCTCCTCATCCCCTCACCCTCTGTCCATGCGTGTGTGTGAGCGTGTGTGTGCGCGCGCGTGCCTCTCTCCCTCTATCTTGTGCCAGGCCATTCATTGGGTACATTAGTGATGAAGGGGGGAAGAACGGGTTTACAATGCTACACCAAGTTCACTTCTCGCTTGTTGTTTGCGACCCATTTACAGCTGAATGACTCTGTGCAGAGACAGCTCTAAATGACTCTCTCCACCTCTTCACCAAGCCACTTGTTTTTGTCATTTCTTTCTTTCTTTCTTCCCCCCCCCACCTTTTTGTAAATCCAAAGGAAATAATTGATAAACCGCATGCTGTCCACCTTAAAGGCAAATGCATATCCACCTGGTTAAAATTCCTCCTCTTTCTATTCTCCATCTCCCTATATCCATTTTGCTCGGCGCTGATTAAACAATACTTCATCAAATGCAGCCCGAAGCAAATAAAAAGCACAGTAGAGTAAATAAAAAGTAAAAAAAAAAAAAAAAATCACAGGCTGGAGGGTAAGTACTTTTATTCCTGTACTTTCATTGCCTGGGGAATTATTATTCCATTGCTGGTTTCGTGAAGGGGGGAGGGGGGGAGAGAGGACAGCCATGTTATTCACAAAATGGATTGCTCCTCTCACTGCTTTTCACTCCTGTGGGTTCTCAAGAGTCCACTGATTACAATAAAGTGTGGCCATCTATTCCGTCTTATTGACAAAGGTCCTTAATTACTGCTGCACCAGTAATACCTGCTATTAAATTCTGCTAAACAGAGGCTGCAAATTAGCTGCAGGTCTCAGTAACCTTTTGTGCGTAATTACAGGCAGTGGGATTGACGTTGAGGCTATATAACTGACCCAAGTCATAGCAATGGGAAACCTTTGTTTATCACCTGCGGTGGGGGCCAAAATGTGAAATTAAAAGCTCTCCATCAGCTGAAGGCCTTCAGAAGCCCAGGAAAGCAACAGGCAAAAAGCAAACTGTTCTATTTTTATAACCGACTTCTTCAACTGCTATTTAAACTCACAGCTCATTAACCTGCAGGGCTGTTCTAACGTACAATCCATGCAAAGTTTAAAATGGCAAAAATTTCGGTTGCCTTTTTGAGGTGTTCTATATTTCATGAAAGCCTTTAACCTGCATTTAAGAGCCTGTTTGATGCAATTGCTAACTATAAACGGCCGTCAGCATAAAAAATAAAAAGCATGGACTTTTAATGTTGCTACTTAAGGAGTCCCTTTTTTTGATATATGAATTGTATTCTAGTCTATTCAGGTTCTTATACCATGCCCATCACCAAGGTATCTGAGTGCTTTCCGACAGCACAATAAGGGCCTGATCCTCCAAGGCTTTGTGTGCTATGGCCCCAGTCCAGGAAACACTTAACTTCAAGCATGTGAATAGGCCCATTGACTGCAGGCAGCGCTCCAGTCAGTGTTGCCAGTTCCAGGCCAAAGTACTTAGCACCTTGCAGGATGCATCCTCCTAGCGTTGCAACTAGTATCTGTTACATGTTATTCTTGTTTTAAGCGGTATTGAAACAGAAACAAAATCCTTCAAGTTCTTTCACGATCCAGTTTTCATCACACTGGACCAGTTTCTAAGAAGCCCCTACACAACTTGAAGGTAGGGGTGATACATGCAAAGGGGCTCATCCCTCTCCCACCTTCCCAAGGCACAGGCCTGTCAGACAGGCAGTTCCAGCAATCCAGTCTTTTCAGTGGCTCATATGACAAGACAGCAATACAGGGAGTATGAAACACTTCCATAGCGATTGAATCAGACCATCATGTCAACTCATCACTTTCGCTTCATCAAAGTTTAGCATCCTTTCCTATTACATTGTCAAGAAACACATGGGAGTGTATTTTTAAAAAGTAGATGTAGTTGTTGGATTTATAGCATATCAGATACAACAGTCTTGAAATAAGTGCTTGTAAGTCCTCGTGGCTCTTCATGACTTTAAAAACCAAAAACAGTTGACTAACTTTGCCAGCGATGACTCCACTTGACAGCAAAAAAGTCTTACGCAGCGTAGACTAAACTCCATGCTCAGAGTTCAACCCCTGTTGATATGAAGAAGTTGAATACACACCTCTGAGGGTGGAATTTAGGCAAATACGTTTTTCAGACAACATTAAAGCAGGATGTTGTCAGGTTAAAAGATCTGATGGCAAGACAACAATCTACTCACCTTGGAAGAAGATTTCAAGTCCATTTCATAAAAAGGCCTGGGTTCTTACTGGGAGATTTCTAGCAATAAGGGAAGCAAAAGATTTAAAAGGGGGTATTAACATGACTTGAATTACAATGGGACTCCTGCAACTTTCTCCTGTTTCCATGAATTGCACCTTGTAGCCTGTGTTTATCTACTATTCCTGCAAGCTGCACTAGGAAGTAGTAGCCATAGAAGCAAATTAAATATTCCCCCCCTCCACCCCAACATGAAATAAAATTTTATTAAAATCAACTCAGAATGACTTAAATGGTACCGGCATGTTTTCAATAGTCCTTGGGCACAGTTGAAAGGCGTTTGGTACTGAACACCCTTAGTCTCCCTCAGTTCCAGGAATGACCAGGACTCACACCTAACATTACTTATGTGAGTAGCCAACACAGAAGCTTAGAAATAACAATAATTTACAGGGCAAATCATTTTTGTAGCCGTCAGGAGTTCTAAAATGAATCACACAAGGCACTAGGAACCATTGACAGAGCAGTTAAGGTGTCTTGTTATGGAATCAGGGCATGAATCTAAACTTCACTCCCAACTTGGGCCAAAGGCCACCCTCAGTAGACTCAGCTATTACCTTGTCATTTGGGCTAGAGCTCAAAGGTTACTTAGACATGATGGTAGCCATATCAATCTTTTGTGTACTGCTGGCTATGGAAGCTGCCATGCTTTACCCATCCTAGTCCAAGCTTGACTGGGCATGCTTTACCATCCATGAGCCAGCAAGCTTGACTGGGCTTTTCACCATTTGGGCTAATTACCACTGACTCCAATGTCAGATATCTAAATAGAAACAATTGGGTGCCAAGAAAAGAAATAGAAATCTTATGTATAAAATATAATTTCTTTCTATGCTGTAATTTTGAAGGACTAACCACGTTGTATTACCCTCCTGTAATACTTTGAATGAAACCCCTTAACTACACAAGGGGTTCACTACACTGAAATGGAGTCACTTTCCCCAGAGGCTTAAATATGTACTGGATCCAGTGGAGGACAAACCTCAACTCCCTGATCTATTCCCCATCATACTTGATGGGGATCATGGGATATAAGGGATATTAATCCTTGTGCTTCAGGGTTTAAACCAATCTCTACCTCGTAGGAATCAGGAAGGGTAAATAAGGGGGAAATTTGGTCACATCTGCTGACCCAAGTTCTTGCATTGTGCTCTGAAGCGTCTGCTTGGCAAAACTGACAATTACCATTTCATAAGAAAGGCTGACATATCAAAATGTGATTTTGCTCTGAATGCACAGGGTGTCAAACCATTTCATTACCACACAACCAGGAGGCACTGTGACCTAGAAAAGAAGATAACATTTTCCTATCAGCACTACCTAGCAGGTGCCCAAAATGGTTTTAAAAATAAAATAAAAATAACAGGATAGTACAGCTGCAATGTTACATTACATTAGGTTGTCAGTTACACATTAGTTCATGCTATGTGCTATCCCTGCATAATATAAAAATAATAGAAAATGAGTATTAATATCAAAATGGAAACCCATGAAACAATATTAGAAATGAGTGTGTTCTAAAACATTTTTTTCCATTCAAAATGTGGAAATGCCAGAGGAAGTTTTGTTGAAATAGGCTTGGGAGCGGTGGGGGAAGAGTATTGTTTGAGAACTTTTTTACCAAAAAACTATTTTAACAAAAATTTTCAAATTAGTGTGGTAATGCACTAATCTAATATTGACCAGTGTCAGAGGCAGGATGCAGGATTAATCTGACCTGGGCTTTGGCTCTAGTATGGCAATTACTGTATTTCTAATCCACAACTAAAAAGACAGCTAAAAGAACACCCACAGTTTCTGAGGTCCCATTGTCTGCAGGCATCAGGTATGTATCAGGCTGCCAAAGAGAACAACTTGAGAAGGGCAGATATCATGGATACATTTCTTAAGAATAAAGAACACACTTCACAGGGAATTTTTTAAAACTATTAATTAATACTTTCTGACTTTGCAGCCGTTCGATTTTCCATTTCATAATGATTCTGAACCAAACCTACCATCCTTATTCTGGCAATACTTCCACCATGATTGAAGGAAGGGACTTTTGTGTGAGTAAGAATTGCTGGATTGAAGCTCTGGTATAAATTCTATGCATCCCTCCTCTCCCACAGCCTCTATGGCATCAAATACAACACTGTGAATTTCTTTAGTGCTTTCTATGTGCTCAGTTCTGCAAGCTGCTGGACAAGTAAGGCTACACAAAGCTGGACAGGACAGAGGCACAGCTGGGTCTCCCCAAGAATTAAATTCAGTCTTTTCTATCACTAGGCCTTTGCAACCCCTGAAGTCCCACTCAAAATGATGTTTTGAAACATTAATGATATTAAGATAAGGTTTTACATACCTTATCTTAACATTGTGTGTGGCATACAACTTAGAAGTAAATACTCATAACCCTGTTTCAAAATAAGAAGACTGTTACATCAAAAATTGCCCAAGGTTTCCCTAGCAGAGCCAAGAAAAAAATGCATAGGCCTCAATGCCCATCCCTTTTTACTATTAGTCAGTTCACAGTTGCTTCTTTGTGACAACATTGTGCATCGAAACCTCCAAGTGCCCAGTGAAACAGAAGAGGCATTTTTCAAACGCTATTTATAAATAAGAAGCTCTCCATAAATGTGTTATGAAATAAGTACAAACGAGAAGTCCTCACTACTTGAGTTCCATTATCAGATACATATTTACACAATGAGACAAATCTGTCAGCTTTACTCCTGTGATAGTCACAATATGGCTCACTTCAAAGGGACTATGTTAATCGAGGTGATTTTTTTTTAAAAAACAGCATCACAATCAAAGTTTAACACAGAGAATTTGGTCGTGTAGTTCATGATATCGTATCACAGAGGGTATGGAGTCCTGAAAGCCCCAGCCCCTGGTTGCAGAAAAGAGTTGAAAAATCTTACGGTGCAAAAGCCAAAAGGCAAATAGACAACATTCACAATTTACTAGCTTTTTAAAAAAATTTGATTTCTTTCAAGTCACTCTAGTGATTGCTGGGACACAGGGGTGGGTGACACTTGACTAGTGGTCTTTGAATGCCTGTGCATATGCCTAAAAGGTCATTTAAAAACCTCATATGATTTTGCAAATCTGACAATTTCAGAACTGGTAGAGGATAACGTTTCCTCTATGCACAGTAGCATCCATTAATTAAAGATGTCACAAATACAAATCAGATACTTTAATTCTTTAAAAATATTGACCTGGTATTCTGTTGTACTTCTTGTATTCTGTTGTGTTTCTTAAACGTGACTATGTAATAAACCACTAAATAATAACACACGCAAATGAGGCTGGCATTAATGCTGTATATGTAAAATTAACTTCACTATTTCCTGACTTCGGGATGTATTGCTTTGCAACCTTAACAATCTTTAATAGAATTGTTTATTTTATAATGTAATAGGCATTCCTTATATTATAAAATCATTTTAAACCAAAAAAGTACTCACCTTCCATTCTGAAAAGTCTTTTAAGAAAATGCTCTATATCTCAAAGGTAGCATAAACATGTATTATTTGGAAGTTGCTATAGTAACAGTTACTCCTGTAATTTGCTAGTGACTAAGATAAGGTAGCTCTAACTTACATATTCTGCATAACACTTGACATATTCTGCATAACACTTGACATTTTCCTTCCACCGTCTTATGCATTTTGTTTACTGGTAGCATAACCCTTTGCTTTTGCAGCTGACTTTTTTCTCCTTTGTTTTGGGCTGCTCATTTGGGGCCTGCTCCGAAGCTTGCGGAAGTCTGTTCAAACATTCCCATTGCTTTTAATGGGCTTTGGATCAACCCCCCTAAATTCCATAGTCACCCTACAAAGGTGAAACCACTTGTCCATGTAGGAAGTATCTCACATGAAAATAAATCATGTCAGTCATTTGTAAAGAACATCAGCTGCTGCAGCTCCTGTTGCTGACAGGGATGGGTCTTTTAAATGCCTAAAACCTGGGTAGAAAAGTTTTTTCCCTCATTTTCAAATCTTTTTGCCAAGTGTTACCAAAAATGGACATCTGCTTTTGCTGCTCCCTTATGAATAATCATTAAACTTGAAAGAAGTGGGGGGAGTTCATGAATTATTATAATTTTATTCTATCCTATTTTATTTTATTCTACTCTAATAACATCACCTAGCAAAATCTCTGATGAAATTTAGATGGTTTTATTACTGCAAGTTAAAATGACTAAGGTATTGCCTAACATTTAGGGAATGATGATTTCTCATTAGCAGGACGCAGTGCAGTGAGCTGCTTACATAATGAACAAAGTACTGAGGCACAACCACTAAATAACATTCTCCAAAGCTATTACTCCAAAGAGGCATTGCAGCAAACCTCGCTCGCGTCGTTTTTTCTGAGATATTATGGGCCACATCCTGATGCCTTTACTCACGTGCTGCTGAAATGGCAGCATCAGAATGCAGCCCTTTGTGAATATGTGTTCTATTAAACCATTTACCAAATGCACCTTAAAAAATATTAAAACATTATATCAGGTTTCAAGCCTAGGACTGTTTATTTTTTTTCCTGTTAACTTGAAAAGTGCTGAAATCCCAACAGACTCTGTAAAAATATGTGGCACTCTACAGCTCAGATGGCCAACATGAGCATTTTCTAAATTGCTTGCCTATCAAAATCATATTTGGAATTGTATTTTGTAAGTATGTGCAAAATTTACATTACAAAAGATGCAGTGTGGCATCGAGAAAGAGTTACTACAACTGTTTTAAAACACTGTGAGGTGGAAAAGGGCCCTCCAAGGAGCCTTTTTATTGCTCTTTAGACTCCCATTTTGAAGTGCCTTTGGTATGACGGCAGAAACCCTACAATTAAATATTTAAATTACCATAACAATATTTTTTAAGCAGAGAGAACTTCAAGGGGCTTATTTAGAAATGCAATCCTTCCTTGTAACATTATACATGTTCCTGAAGTAATTTAAAAAATAAAAGGATAGTCTAAATTTTATATTGCCCTGAGTGTAATAAGCACTGGGTGGGAATAGCAATATTGCAGTAAAATATGAAAGTGCAATGCATTTTCTGATTACATCAGGGTTTTCTATTTGCCAGTTTAATCCTCCAGAATTTAGCTGTTCCCTATTCAGTCCTTTTACATCATCTTTAGCTAATCTGTCAAATATTTTAGACAGTCAAACCAATTTTCAGATTGCTCAGGACTTTGCCACAAGCACCATATGCTGTTAATAAGATTTTCATTTGGAATGATGCCACAACATCCATGTTTTCTATTGTATATAAATACTGAAATTTAATGGCTTCAGGTTTTGTTTAATATTAACATCAACTATAAAAAAAAGGAGGTTCTCAAACACCAAGCCCCATAGTGAAATGCACTAGTGACAGCTATTTGCAAGGTTAATGTTGTGGAAAACAACATCCATCTTTGAAACAGTTTCATTAGCCCCATATAGCTGACCTCTCCACATAATGTTGTCAAATGTGACGTGCATCAGATTATTGGGAATATGGAGATCAATAAATATGCAACACCAGCGCTTAGAACGCTCCTGGCATCATAGCCGTACAAATGCCATCTACCATTCCAAAGAGTAGCTGTCATCTGTCAAATCTACTAGCAAATAGACAGGCTTAAGGGGAAAGCTATCAGTAATAGTAAAATATATGAGTAAAGATGAATTAGACAGAAGTACAAAGTCAAGGTTCTGATGTATTAAGGTTCTAAATGAAAAACACCGGATAAACACTTTAGAACAATGAGTTGCCTTATTTGTTGAATTAAATGTAAATCCCTCTCGTACGGTAGTGTCTGACATATTTGCCTTTCATAAATACGTTTTCCCTTTGCATTTCACTCTCTCTAGGACAGTTTCTAGGTGCAGTGCTCCTCCTCAAAGGTATGAAACACCCTCAACTCACACATGCTTCTGTTCCTCCGTCTTTGCACAAGATCTGGGCTTTTCAAAAGGATCGAAAGACAGGCTTCAACATACTGATTTAGGTGGCTAAATAAGTGGTCTGATTTTCAAAAAAGGCTGATTCCAAGCAGCAAAACCCTGGATTTAACTACTGGTTTGAAGTTAAAGCCAAGGTTTGGCTGAATGGTTACAGCATAGACTGAAATCAATTAATGGTAAACTAAGATAAAGCCAAAAGGATATTCATTGCTTTTGTTTGTTTGTTTGTTAGTTTTGGGGGGGGGTTGGCATTTTTGTATTCAGATATGCAGCAGGTATGTAGATCTCTCCAGATTTATTTCTGTTCAAGAGAGTGGCAACACCTTAACAGCAGGTAGAAAGAACAACACAAATTAAGCACACACTTTAATTTTAGCTTGAAAGTGCTTAGGGTAAAGATAAATGTTCAGTTAAAATAATAAACTCAAGGTTCAGTTGCTGACTCCAAAGTAAAATAAGAGTGCTGCTTTTCCTGAATTAGACCCCTAGTAATACGGCCATAAAGGGATAGCTAAGTAATGGAAATTTCTCCCAGCCAGTTCCTGGCTCTAAACACCCAGTGACTTTATAACCAGCAAATGCATTTCACCCTTTTCTGTATGTCCTCCCACTGCTTTCATTATCATTTAGCAGATATATTGCAACTCACTATTAAACTTTAGTCCACAGCTTTTGAGCTATTTGAGTGGTTTCCCCCAGTGAAGGAATTTCACAAATAAACCAGTGATCCAAATAATTTTCTGAATGGGAGTACTGAAAACTCTCACAAATTACTTGAATCCCACAGTACTTAATGCCACAAGGGATACTTCTATAAACAACTTCTTATGCTAAAATATATATTAAAGAGTACATGCTTGTTGGAGTACATGTTGTTCAATTAAAGCTGATGACAAATTGGCTTCATTCCTCATATGTTTTTAAAAACACTGCGCATTTTATAGAAAAAGAGAACAAACAGGAAGCATAAAGGTATTTTTGAAGTATACAGTTATAAGGTACTTGGCTGGTAATTT
The DNA here is from genome assembly GCF_052110815.1 of Crocodylus siamensis. NCBI lineage: Eukaryota > Metazoa > Chordata > Crocodylia > Crocodylidae > Crocodylus > Crocodylus siamensis. The sequence goes on from NC_143401.1 coordinate 81,499,710, forward strand.
GCAACCTTGGTACACAACATACCTTTTAGCAAGGCTATTTATTTCTCAGGGAGAATGCTACAGTACTTACGATAAAGGCCTCTGTTGGACCTCTTCATCAATAGCAAACCTTTAAGCACAGCACATTTCATAAATAGGAGTTCCACTAACACAGACTTCAAAAGGATAGAACCTGATAATTCAAAAATAGAGCTATATTAAGTGTTCCAGCAGTCCATCCATAAAAGCAGCCTTATATTCCAAACGCCTCCTCTGTGCAGCATGACAGTCTATTAGAATAATAGCAGGGGAAAGCATAATTACAAGTAATCATTGGCTGGAAAGGAGCTAGTTGTTTTTGTAGAGTAAAATGCCTTCCTGAACCTGGCAGAAAATGCAACACTGGTTCTAGCAGAGAAGGCGGGTAACCATAGAAAATAATCACAGCACAAACCTTGAACTATTTGTTTTTATTTATTAAAACCTTTTATATGTCTTAATGTTTTCCCACTGAAATAAACTTAATTTGCCACCACATTGTCCTTTAGATTTGATTATTACATAATTGCTGTTGGTCAAATAGTCACATTCTTCTTAGCTGCTGTATTGAGTTAGGTTGGTAGGGTGTATGATTTAATGAGTCTCTCATTTACTGATATGTTTCATCTACAGAACGCTCCATGAATAAACAAGACCTAGCCACGCCGTTGGGTTGGGATACGGAAATGAGGGTCCTCTCTAAACTAGACAAATAGAGTATGTGAGAAAGCCCAAAGCAAGGGGCCACCATTCTGCCTCCATGCTCCTGTTTTTCTGAGGACAGAAAAGGGCCGACCATGTGGAAGCTGTTTTTATTTACATCTGCCCAAACTACTGGACAGAAAGTACCTCTTTTGATGACTCTTCTCCCTATTTTTTTTTTTACCTCTTACATTTCAGTTACTACTCTTGTTTCATGTATCCTTCAAGACTGACATGTGCAAGTTGGCCATTATCCTGAATCATTAAAGCCATTTGGAGTTTTGCTATTAACTTCAATGGCGGTAGGATCAAGTCCTCTATACTGGCCTATGGCACTGCTGGCGATTACCAGGAGATGGCCTGCTCCGTTTCACCAGGATTGCTAGAACAGCACTGCTAGAACAATCCTGTAACCAGCTATTATTCCATTTTGAAGGATTGCATAGCAGAGCACGAACCAGAGAAACACACCGCTAAATTGTGATCCCGGCTATGTGAGTCTTCTTCCTGTGCTCATCTTTGAGTTCTAAAGAGCTGTGTGAAACAACGAACTATAAAGAGATGAAGGCTAATACTGAGGAAAATATTCCATATGCCAGGAAAGCTGGTACACCAGAGATATAGTGCACCCTCAAGCAAACCAACATCCCTGGGGGTGGTCTCAGAAATCTGTTTTAAAGTTTTGCCAGGCTTAAAGATGCACTGAGTTTTTTCTGTTGTTCTATAGAGACACCAATCCTGCTGCCCTTCAAAGAGACTAACTGCCTTAAAGCAAGAACTACTTCCTGAAGTGATGAGTAAGAACCAATGAAAAATGACTTAACAATGTACTGAAATTAAACTTTTGATACTTCTGATATTTCAAAAATTAACAGTTTCGCCTGCTAGCAAAAGTATTTAATGATTGACCGGAACATAAACCTAACAATAAGCTAGCATCAATAAAGCAGTTATAATTACAGGATCATTTGCATATTATTTTACTTAGTATGCTAGTCCAGTAAAGACAGCAAGCAATTACTTTTAATTCAGCATGTTGAAGTCACCACTATATATATATCTCCTATATTTCCTTGCTCTTATCATAATGCTTTTAATATGAAAACGCCTCTTTGTGAAGACAATCCTATTATAGAGTGATATGCTTAATCACAGCCAGTGCTTACAGAAAAGTTTCAATGTTCATTACATTAGCTAGTCTTAAAATTGAATACAAATCAATTTTAATCAATATGCAGTAATAAATAAATATTAAGGAACTATGCTGCTAATGTACAGGTAGCCTAATTAAAGTAACAACATTTGCTGCACTTACATACCTTAATTTTCTCTACAAAATCCTTATTGAACCACTACTTAAAAAAAAATAATTGCATTTGCAATTAGAAACACTGAAGTTACATTATCGATTTTCTGCTAAAAACCTTTTTAGTAAACAAGCACAAACTACATTCATTAAATGTAAGTGCTTGGAGCTATGGTGTGAAATTCAATTCAGCCATTATCATGAATTACACTGATTATTGCTGTAATTATTTTCTCTTGGATACAACTGCATTTCTGTTCCTTGCTAGTTGTGTTGGACATATAACCATGTTCATTTTATAGCTAATAATACTCAACTGTAGTTCCAACAATTATTATCACTTATACAAATCATTAAGTTAAGCTATGGGTACCTAGTAGGATACAAAAATTAAGTAAAACATCCTTTTTCTGCCTCTGAAATAACTAATAGCATTGGTGAACAGAAGAAAATTACAGATGTTAACTGATTTACATTTAAAAAAAATGCAATCACCTATGTTTCACTTTCACTGACATTTTGGTTACAGTGAACTTATGACTATCCATTAAAATCAAACAAAAAATATTGTCCCTTAACACACTAGCACTCATTTAAAAGAACCTCCGTTAAAGAAACAAACCTTTTCCATGAGCTATTTGTGTGCCAAAAGGATACAGCCTGAATGAAATGTCCTCATAATTTGATCTGTTATAGGAATCCATTTCACGGGTCATATCAAAACACAGTGACAAAAATGTTTTAAAGTTTATGACCTGATACAAAGCTCATTGACTTCAATGAAGACACTCCTATGGACTTTAATGTTCTGTGAATGCAGCCCTTATATTAACTTTTTGTCAGAAAGATCCCAAAATCATTTCCCAAACTAGAGGCCAAATCAGGAACATCTTATTCCAGCAAATTCCCATTGATTTCATTTTTTGACTGAGTCACAAATTCAACATTAGAGACTATCACACAGGCAGTACCATTGAAAAGAAGCCACTTCTGGGACAGCACATGGAAAGCAACTTGTGAACAGCAGGCTACAAATAAAAAACACTAAAAGAGTAACATTTTGGCCAAAGAGATCAGGGCAAAACACTCTTTTACAAGAAGTCCTCTGGAATTTGATTTTAAAGAGAGACCAGATAGCTGCATGTGCATGTGACTACCTTGTATCCACATGCGAATCGAGTATTTGTTAAAATATGCAGCGTCACAGATGTGCATAGCACTATAAAATGTGTGTAAATGGGCTCATTAGGTACCCACATCCATAACTACTTTCCTATACAAATATTTTCTACTATATGAGGCTTGCAATCTAGTGGTCCAATCTAGATCACACTTATTTACATAGTTAACTGTTTACTAGATTAATCCTAAATGTGGTATAAATGTTAAGGTCTTAAGAGTCCCATAAATAAATTTAGAAAAACAAAGCTTAGACTCATTAGGGGAAAACAGACACAATGAAAAGTTAATGTCTCTTAATATCAGCTCTATCGTGAAAACCTATCATTCTATAGTTTACAATTAAAGTCCTGTGTACGGTCATCAAACTGGACTCTGCAGTGGTGTGGTACTGCTATTCTGTGACACCTTCATTTAAATGCAAACATGCAGGATAAAATCCTCTAATGGGAAAATAATTGTTTGTTCACACACAGTCTATATACTGTTACTTAATTATAACAAGTTTTGCTTTACTTAAAATAAAAGCACTGAAAATGACATCACAATACAATTTATTATCATTTTTAAAGTATTTAAATAAAAATAAATATGCTGAATTTGTGAGCCCTTTATCAGAAACCCCAATTTACAGGCTGAATTTTTTTCTAACACTGAATTTCTGAAGTCAGGGTTTATAAATATGGGTCATCTCTTGTATTAAGAACTTGACCTTGTCATGCAACCAATGGCTGTGCTCATGGGCGCAGACTTGCAAAAGTCATCACAGGGTCTAAAAGAACTTTTAACAGCAGTAGCATCTCCTGCAGGCACAGTGTAACAAGCTATGTTCCCAGGTACAGTGGTGACACCTTTTGCTGATCAAGTAGATCCTGCTCCACTCTGGTTCCCTAATCTCCCCTCTTCTCTCTCACTCATCATGCATTGCTGGAATTATTTAACTTGGGAGAAGGGAGGCTGCCCAGGCCCTACACTGGCTTCTGGTCCACCGTTGGTCAGTGCACTAGCAATATTAGCCTTATGGGTCAATTTTGTGGCCTCCAACCTCCCCTCTAGCCATGCCCATCCTCACAGGTGTTAACCATGGTTGTTCAAATAGGTCCTAGGCCCTATTCCAACATATGGCTCTCTCCGGCCTCTGTGTCGTTAAGCGTCTCAACCAGCTCACAGCCCTAGTTCAATATATGGCTATCTCTGGCTTCTATGACTTTAAGAGCCCCAGTGGATGCGCTACTGAGCATGAAGGAGAAGGGAATAGGGATTTTCATGTGCTATTGAGACTACATAAAGTCCCCAGAGGCTCCCATAACAGCAGGGCCACCCTTGCGGTACCCCAAAAATATGCAGGGCTGCTCCCCCCTCTCTTTCCCCCCCACTCCCCCTTGGTAAATTCTGGATCTACCCCTGGACTATTTCCTTTAAAGGTGGGAAACAAATTATGAATTGAAAAAGTAGGGGGGAAAATCCCCCCTCTCTTGTAGTCTATCAATAAAAACAAAGTAGAAATGAATGAAACCTACTAGTTTTAGAAGTTTAAGGGACAGCTGAAGTAATTTAGAAGACCAGGTTATTTTCACAACCCTTAGGCAAGTAGGAACTTAAATTCCAGTAACTTCACTTAGGCTCAGTTGAAAATTTTTCCTGGATAATTTGGAATAATCAGTTTAATTAAAAAATAATGGTTAATCCCTGCAGTGAATCAACCACTTAGCTGTAAAAGTGAAATGGGATCTGATAAGAGAAGGTTATGTGTCCCAAATATTTGAGGTTGTTCTTTTCAATGAAAGAAATAATTTCTTATTGTTATTTTGTGGGTGGGTGTTAATTACTGTGGCCAACTTAATGCTTACTTGACATAAATCATGAGCAAAAAAATAGCTATCTAGCAAATAAATAATATATTGCTCATCATTTCTTAGCACATGCTAAAAGTGTAACATTAACAAGAATCCAGAAATATAAGCTACATAATTACTTGAATAAAAATACAGGTATTTGATGCACCCTCCAATGGAGCAGAAAGATGTGCCAAATCTAATGTTACAGCTCTATTTAATTCTAAATCTAGATGTGTTAATATTTTTATCAACCAATAAGAATGTACCTGTCTTTACAAATAATTGAATAACCTTAAGAATACATTATAGAAAAGTAGTCAGAAGGATGACTTTTTTTGTATTAAAGGTCTTTCCCGGACTTGAGTAGGATGGAATAGGATTGTATTGCACCTAAGTCTACTCAGGTGCCTAATACATGGAATAGGATCAGATCTACAAGATTTAGTCTACACTGAGGCAGTTATGGGATGACAGATAAAAGGCCAGAGTGTGACTCAGGACACAGGCTTCTTGGCTGATTTTTAGAGATTTATTTCACCTCTGTGCCTCAGTTCCCCCATCTGGAAAATAGTAGTAATTACACTGACCTCTTAGAATCAATTTCAGATCTAGTAATAAAAACAGTGGAAAACAGCTAGGATCGGTGGAAAGTATTATGAAAACGTATGTGAAGGTTAGGAAAAGAAAAATGGTTATTGACCTTTTATACTGAAGGAAGAGTTCAAGGCTGCAAGAATGACATCTGAATTCTCTGAATGAACAAGCCTGATTCTTTCTCATGCCCATGAAACTGGTGTTGAATCAAATTTCTATTCAACAATTGAAGAAAATATTGAAGACCACCATCTCTTTTTTTAACTGGTTCCCCTGTTATAATATGCAGTACTGATGGTCTCAGAAGGTGCTAAATTAAGAGGCAAAGCAAGAAAATTCAACCTGAAATGTAAGAGTGCACAATTTAAATATACAATAAAGCAATAGATATGCTAGAATATCTTCTTCTTCATAAGGGTATCTTTCCTCAGGCCACTCTGAAAACATGTAACATAACCTTCAAAGTAAAAAAGATTTGTTGCATTAGTTCTGCTTAGCTAACCATGAATACTAATTGCAGGAAGAATGAACTGCACCCAATACCTGAGGGCATGAGCTCACCAATAGATACAAAAGTTTCATAGGGCCAGTGCAAACAATGAAGTACGGTACCACTAAAATGAGTGTAAAACAACCTCATTGAAATTCAATATTCCATGATCTTTAACAAACTTCTAAATTAAAAAAGTCCATTCAAAATAGCAAGATAGCCAAAGGAAGGAGATAATCAAGAACTCGGATTTTAATTACAAATCAATGTTTCTCCTTAGCCCTTTCTACTGATTAAAAGGGCCAGATTCACCCCTATGTTCTAGTTGTTTAGCTCCGCTCAAGAACTGCAAACCCACCTTCCAGATGCTCTCAGATGAAGCTTAGGCCAAACACAGGATGCAAGCCATTCCCAAGACATGGGTACAAAATGGTGGTATAAACCCATTCCATTCACAGTCCTGTGAAAAGCTCTAGCTCATCTGTGAATTGAATACCATCCCTGTGCAACAGTTTTATTTGGAAATGGCTTGTTATTGTTTTCGATGACTAAAGGATCATGATTTACAAACTGAGACAATGTCATGAATAGATAAATATTAGCAGGTCCTAAAACAAAACTGAAGCCATATCCCAAAGTCCGCGTGGAATATCTATTAACTAATTAAACACCCCCGTTGTGCTCAATGCCAATATCCATCACAAGTAAGCAGTAAACCAAAGATTTTTCAAATAAAAACAAGAGGGTCTGGATTTTATTTTTCCAGAGCTCTGTTTCCAGAAAGTCACCTTGTTATTAGACTATTTTCACATTTTTATAGTGGGAATTAATACTTCAGAAAACAGTAGGACTGTGCAAGCACTGATTGACAATGTAGTTATCTCTGGAATAACTCCAGTGAACTATGCAGAAATGCACAAGGGATGTTTTGGGCATGTTGAGTTTTAACCAATTACTTTTTTAACTATTAAAAGCTTCTTCTATTCACAGGCCTTCCATCAATACTTTAACCTGCAACCTAGGGAACAAAAACAAAGCCTTCTACAGAAACCACCAACTAAATGAAGGAGTTTGATGATGAATATTTATCTGTGCAAAGCTTCATTTCATTAGAGCTCAGTTCACTCCTGGTAAAGTCTAAATTAATAATGAGCTAATTAGTTTGTTTGACAGAGACCAAGATACACTAACTAAATTCACATACTGTCATATTTTAAATACTCGGATATGTTTGCTGCTTGCTTTGCGTCTGAGGGAAGCAGGTAAATATCAGTAGGACAATTTTCTAAATGGAGAGACTGAAGCAGAGAAATTAAGGGTGGTTCTGGTACACATTCTTCCATGCTGTTTTTTGGTGTGTGAGGAAGCTGCAACTCTCTGGCAGATATCACGTGCTGTCACTAGTTTTGGATTATGTAAGGTTCTCAGCAGAAGCTGATGGAGTGCGTTGTGCAACGAACAAGAGAGTTCACTCCATGCTTGGCTTTTCAGATTCAGTCACTGGGGAAGAGTTATTCTCCAGGCACTGATATGAGGTCGATATTCTAGAGGAGAAAGGATTGCTCTATACTCTACCTGACCATCTCACTACAGGACACATTTATATGCATAAACAGAGAAAATTATTTCTAGATTATATTCATCTTCTGTGTCATTGATTTCTCCTGTTCTGGGTGATGGCTAGAAAACTATATTTAGAGATTTGCTTTTAGGAATTGGCTTGTGAGAAAAGTAGATATTGCATTAAAACGATGGTCATGGGGAACAGCACAGGTTATAGAATCATAGAACAACAGTAGGACTGGAAGGGACCTGTATAATCATTAAGTCCAGTCTGCTGCCATGGGCAGGAGGTAGTTGGGCTCATACGAGCTCAATATGGTGCTTGTCCAGCCTCCTTTTGAACACCTCCAGGGATGGTGACTGCACCACCTCTGCTGGGAATGTGTTCCAGATTCTAGATACCCTTACAGAAAATACGTTCTTCCTTATGTCCAGCCTAAATTTTCCCTCAACTAACTTATGCCCATTGGACCTCGTCCTCCCAAGAGTTGCTCAGAGGGACCCAGAGGGTGGTGGTGGATGGGTTCTTCTCGACCTGGAAGGACGTGGGCAGTGGGGTTCCGCAGGGCTCGGTCCTCGGGCCCGCACTGTTCAACATCTTCATCGGTGACTTGGATGACGGGGTAGAAAGCACCCTGTTCAAGTTTGCTGATGACACTGGGACGTGGGGGGATGTGGGTGCACTAGAAGGGTGCAATAGGCTACAAGCTGACCTTGACAGGTTGCAACAGTGGGCGGATGAGAATAGGATGGGGTTTAACACTGATAAGTGCAAGGTGTTGCACATGGGGAGGAAGAACCGGCACCACACTTACAGGTTGGGGAACTCCCCTCTTGCCAGCACGGAGACGGAAAAGGATCTTGGAGTCGTCATTGACTCCACGATGAACATGGGCCGGCAGTGTGGGGAGGCAGTCAAGAAGGCCAACCGTACCCTGTCATGCATCCACAGATGCATCTCGAGCAGGTCCAGGGAGGTGATCCTCCCCCTCTATGCGGCACTGGTCAGGCCGCAGCTGGAGTACTGCGTCCAGTTCTGGGCGCCACACTTCAAGAGGGACGTGGACGATATGGAAAGAGTTCAGAGGGCCACTCGTATGATCTGGGGTCAGCAGGGCAGGCCTTATGAGGAGAGACTACGGGACCTGAACCTGTTTAGCCTCCACAAGAGAAGGTTAAGGGGGGACCTTGTGGCCTGCTACAAACTGGTCAGGGGGGATCAGCAGGTATTGGGGGAGTCCCTGTTCCCCCGAGCACTGCCAGGAGTGACCAGGAATAACGGTCACAAGCTGGCGGAGGGTAAGTTTAAATTAGATATTAGGAGGCGCTACTTCACAGTCAGGGCGGCTAGGGCCTGGAACCAGCTTCCAGGGGAAGTGGTGCAGGCTCCTAGCCTGGGGATTTTTAAAAGGAAGTTAGATGAGCACCTTGCCGGGGTCATCTGACCCCGGTGCTCTTTCCTGCCAAGGCAGGGGGTCGGACTAGATGATCTACCTAGGTCCCTTCCGACTCTAGCTACTATGAAACTATGAAACTATGAAGATCTTGGTATTTGCCCCTGACATACTTGTAGGCAGCTATCATGTCACCTCTCAGTCTTCTCTTACTCAACAGACTGAACAACCCCAGTTCCCGGAGTCTCTCCTCATAGGGCCTATCCTCCAGACCCCTGACCATATGGGTGGCCCTTCTCTGCACTCTCTCAAGCCTATCCACATCCTTCCTGAAGTGCAGTGCCCAGAACTGGACACAGTACTCCAGCTGTGGCCTCACCAGTGCTAAATAGAGGGGGAGATGCACCTCTCTGGATCTATTGGCAAGGCAGCGGCTGATGCATGCCAGAGTTCTGTTTGCCCTGCTGGCGACTTCATCGCGCTGTTGGCTCATATCTGTCCTCTGATCGACTGTCACCCTCAGGTCCCTTCCAGTTGCAGTGTCAGCCAGTGGATCACCACTCATCGTATAGTTATGATGAGGGTTCTTCCTACCCAGATGAAGGACCCGGCACTTATCCCTATTGAACCTCATCTGATTGTGTTGAGGCCATAGGACCAGCCTGTCATGGTCATTCTGGATGCTTACCCTGTCCTCAGATGTGTCTGCATTTCCCCATAGCTTGGTGTTGTCCGCAAACTTGCTTATGACACAGTTTCCTTCAAGACACACCATGTCTGGAGTGGGCATAAACAGGCTAAGAAATTTGCACAGTGTACCCAAAATAGAGATAAGGGACTCTGCTGTGGTGGCCAGGTCACAGTGACCAGCTGCAGAACCCTTGGTATTTCCAGTTTTGGCAGATGGACCAAATTAGGAGGCTGGGCATGCAATGGGTGATGGATCTGGGAAAAAAGGGAATATGCTGACAGAAGAGAATGAGGACAGTATGATGACCACAAGGAAACCAATCAATGGTGCCTGGGAATGAAGAGTCATCAGAGGAGAAAATTAATACAAAAGGTGGGATTTCAGAGCAGCAAAGGGTTCATAAGGGGGGAATCTGAGGCCGTCATAGACAAAGGACACACCACCAGCCTGTCTCACCCACCCCACTGGGGCGAGAAGGGGCAAAAGAGAGGGGAGGCCTTGGCCCTCAACCTCCAGGCTGCTGACATCTGACATTCAAGAATAACCACAGGGTGTAACTCACGTACTGGCTGGATGTACCTTCTCTCTAACAGCTTTAGGACTTGCAGATATAGAATGGGGGGGAGTAGTAATTTTGTTTGCCTTGCCTGCATTACTCTTATCTACTTCAAATGTGTTTCAATACAAAATTGCCATCAAAATTATTGAATGGAGAAGTCCTGGTCAGTCTGAGGATTTGGGTCTGCCTGGAACAAAGTATCTAGGTCATAAATCCAGGGCCAACACTGGGAAGTTGATCTTCAAAACCCTGAACACTAAGTACTCCTCAGTAGAAAGGCAATACTCGTAATCAGATTAGAAGACTGGTATCAGAAAAAGGATTTAGTTCACATATGCACTTATGCAAAATTAATATTTAAATAGCATTGTTCTCAGTAATACAGAGGTGTAAATCAGAGATAACCATCAGTGTTACCCACTATGCTGCATGGAACCCAGTGGGGTACAATCCATGGGACTAAAGGAGTATTCCACTGGAGGGTATCTGGAGACAAACAATTTTCTGATGGGGTATATTTTTTTAAATAGGACCAGATCAGTGAATCCACATGAGCTGTACTCAGTATAGGAACTACAATGATGGGAAACAGGGACTCTAACCTACCTTTTCACTCTGATTCTAGACACGCTAAAAGACAGGTCTGTGGCACTACATACTGCACTAATGTGCTCAACTGGACTCAGGCTATGAGTTCCCCCACACATGGAATAAAAATTAGATAGAAATCTTCAATGGGGAAATTTTTAATCACAAAAACTCGGGGGTAATCTGCGGGACACAGCCTGCCAATCCTGCACATTTCTAAAGGATTATTTTACCATAGAACCATCTATGTTTGTTTGCAACATAAAAATGTGATGATTCAAGTTTAGTTAAAGCACTTGTTCTACTAGTGAATTAAACCCGATCACTCGGAATTCTGTGGCAGGAGGGTCAGTTTTTGGCTTCTGTAGGCTGGGTACACGTATTGACGTTTTCATCTAGCCTGACAACCCTTGTAAAAACATTTCCACCTTCAAATTCTAGAGTTGTTCTGCAGTTTCAGCTGCACTACATGACATTAAACTCAAAGCTCCACGCTACATTTAAACTATGCTTACTCAACCAAATCAATGCAAGAGATAGGCAAAGTTGGCATCATATGCTGTTGTGGGTAGTTGTGGTTTTCTCTGATGCCCAGATGATGAAAGGAATAGTGGCAACTGTTCAGAGCAGGTCAAACTCTGTGGATGTTTCTGAAGCCTTAAGTATCCTGTACCAGTAGAGTGAAATTTCTACTATGCATAATATAGGGATTTTAGTATATGCAGTTATAAAGAGTCCATGTGTTATAGATACCTAAAAAATCAATTTAAGCAAAGATTTTCAAAAATAATGAGGGATTTTGAGGCCCCCATGAGGAACAACTGAAAGGGGGCTGATATGAAGAGCAAAGGCAACTAATGTATCCTGAAACATCAGAGCTATTTTAAGGTATCTTGGGGTATTATAGCATTCAAATTCATTTTTGAAAATATAAGACATTTTTACAGTTTTACAAGCCAGGCTCCAGTTTTGAGCGGCGCATGCTGTCCCTGTGTACACCACTCCACTTTTTTTTTTGTGCACAATTTTTGTGCAGGATACCAGAGGGTCAACCCCCTATGCCCCTTCTACTGCGCTGCTCCCTTGCAGTGCAGAGAGCAGCTGAATGTGTGATGTCGGAGTGCAGCCTTAGTGTTCAATGCCTTGAGGTGGGACTTTCAAAGAGACTTTGCGCTGGTCTAACTCTGCTCCCATAGAATTAGTGGTAAAACCATCTCTGCCTTCTAAGCCAAAGCTGAGTGCTTTGGAAACACACACCCATTAGTTATATCATTTTTTACCACTGCAGTGGGACTTACGGTAACAAAGACAACCAAATGGTCTATGGCAACACGGGGAAAAAGTCTATCTTACCCAAAACCATTCTAAAATCATTCTTTTGTAAAACTTGCTGCTATGCAACCTATGATAGTGTGGCAATGCGGTTAGATAGTATCTGATCCAATTCTACTGGACTCATGGAAGTCACTGAAAGCTTTTCCATATAGCATGGAAAACAAACTAGGCTGTAACCACGAGCATGACTGAGTGCAAGATCAGGTGTGCCTTGTGACCTAAAAATATTATGCCTTGGAGCTTCACTAAGAGATAAAGTACAAACTAAGAACCAGAAATGAAAGTTGCTGCCTGTCCTCAAATAACTGGAAAACTAAAATAATAAGTAGTAGTAATACTAGTAGTAGTAGCATGCAATGTTAAGTAGATACCATTGATAAAAGATACAGCTGCCTTGAGAAATGCATATGCAAGTTACTGTTATATTATTGGTACCTAAGGATGACCTTGCCTGAATACAGTTTATAGAACTTTGGGTTTAATTTGTTATTAGGGAAAATCACAGCTGAGTTTTTCCACTTTCTTTGCAGTACTTAGATCTATACAATTGCAGTACTTAAAATGACATTTATACGACTGCTAGTAATGGTTGATCAATTAGTGTGACATGGTGCAGATAAAAGGTCCAATTAGGCATTAACTGTTTACTTAATAGAAAAACCTGTTAGTATAAAGAAGGATTGACCAGTTAGCAGGATAACAGAACTTTTTTATGTGGCAAGTTATCAGTATTCTTTAGATTTACACACAAATAAGACCAAAATGCAATTATATTTTCCACAAGGACCAAAATGCTTTTAACCTTTTCAAGGTCAAAAAAAATGCTGAAACTCCTATTGAAATAGGTCCAACTGGCTTTTTTTTTTTAAGTTTTTGTTTCATTTTAATAATGGTTTGGTCTGTTTCACAGCCTGTGGCCTCTTCAAACCTGTTTGTTTTAAGGATACAGCAGATGCTTCCTAAATGGAAAGGAAATTGTAATGATGTAAATCCCTATTCACATTATTTTTCAAATAGATTTGAGTACTACAAGCTGTATAGGCCAGGTGGGGTAGTGTCGCTGACTACCGAAAAAGGTAAACTTGAATAAAAATACACAAATCAAGCGCACATGGTGATTCCAAAGTTTGTAATCAGCTTCCCAATACATTGCAGGGAAAACAAAGCCCTGAGTGTCCTTAGCAGCATCAGAAAGTTAGAAATTAACTTAATTGCTGAACTGTACCTAAAAACAGTCACTTTAAACATTATAATTTGGCTTTTTGTCTCATCAAAATTCCAAATATGCTAAAATTCTAATTTGCAAATGTGTTTAAATTAACACTTTGAAATGACAATATTTAACCTGATGCCTAATCGCATGTCAAGTGAAAACAAGTCAAACAACATGGAAATTGTATACCACACAGAATGCCTTGGCAATTTAACAATATTAACTGAAACACTTTAGTGGCCATGTGCTGAGCTTCTCATGGATTCAATGAAAAAGGAACTTCATAACATTAATTTTATTTTCAAATTGTTTTACTTTTTAAATTTAAGTTTAAAAAATTAAATATTGATAACATTTTTGACAACTTCAAATAACTCTATAAAAAAAAACCTTTTTCAGAACAGGAAGTTTAACTAAAAATCAAATGTTAAGACCCTTCCCCCGGTAACTTAAATTCTAGAACACTTTGACCAGATCTAGTCATTGATACATATTAGAAGTTCCTGATAAATACAGGGCCAGGATGGGCCTTGCTTGATTAGGAAACATGCTTGATGTGTGCCTCCCACGCAGCCAAGTCATAGATTTCATAGATTTCATAGACATTAGGGCTGGAAGAGACCTTGGAAGATCATCGAGTCCAGCCCCCTGCCCAAAGGGCAGGAAGTCACCTGGGGTCATAGGATCCCAGCAAGATAAGCATCCAATTTGTTCTTGAAGGTGTTCAATGTAGGTGCTTGAACCACCTCCGCTGGCAGGCTGTTCCAGACCTTGGGGGCTCAGACAGTGAAGAAATTCTTCCTTATGTCCAGCCTGAAACTGTCCTGTAGTAGTTTATGACTGTTCGACATCGTCATCCTTTGGGGCGTTCTGGTGAACGCCCCAGATCCTGGTGGTCACCCCTGATAAAGTTATAGGTGGCCATCAGATCACCCCTGAGCCTACGCTTTTCCAGGTTAAAGAGTCCCATGGCTCTCAGCCTGTCATCGTAAGGTCTGTTTTCCTGATCATGCGTGTGGCTCTTCTCTGGACTCTCTCAAGCTTCTCCACATCCTTTTTGAATTGTGGAGCCCAAAACTGGATGCAGTACTCCAACTGTAGCCTCACCAAGGCCGAGTACAAGGGGAGAATGATGTCCTGGGATTTGCTTGAGAAGCATCCATGGATGCAAGCCAGCGTTTTTGTCACTTTAGTAGCCACAGCATCGCATTGCAGGCTCATGTTCATCTTGTGGTCAATGATGACCCCCAAGTCTCTTTCTTCCGTAGTGCTAGCCAGTGTAGCACTGCCGAGCCTATAAGGATGCTGAAGGTTTTTCTTCCCAAGGTGCAGAACCTTGCATTTTTTGGTGTTAGACACCATCAGGTTCTCATTCGCCCATTTGCTGAGCCTGTCCAGGTCAGCCTGGATCACCTGCCTGTCTTCTGTTGTGGATGCTTTGCCCCAAAGTTTGGTGTCATCGGCGAACTTGGCCAGTCCACTCCTGACTCCAATGGCCACATCATTAATGAAGATATTGAACAGTATGGGTCCAAGGACAGAGTCTTGGGGAACCCCACTGGTCACAGGGCACCATGATGAGTGACTTCCATCTATTACTACCCTCTGGGTCCAACCACGGAGCCAATTTTCCAGCCAGTGGATCGTGGTGGACCCAAGGCCACAATTGGCCAGTTTTGCCAAGAGGTGATCATGGGATACCAGCTTGAAGGCTTTTTTGAAGTCAAGTTATATGACATCAATCTCTTCTCCCTTGTACAGGTGATAGATCACCTGGTCATAGAAGAAAATGAGATTGGTCAAGTAAGACCAGCCGCAACAAACCCGTGCTGGCTACCCCTTAGGATGTTGGCATTGGCCAGTCCATTAAGGATGGCCTCCTTAATAAACTTTTCTAAGATCTTCCCTGGGATAGAAGTCAGGCTGATAGTCCTACAGTTATCCGGATCCACTTTCCTCCCTTTCTTGAAGATCGGCACCACATTGGCCTTCTTCCTGTCTTTGGGCACCACACCAGAGTGCCAGGAGTTTTCAAAGATCCGTGCCAGAGGCTGGGCTATATGATGCTCACCAGCTCCTTGAGTACCCTGGGGTGTAGATTGTCAGGGCTGGCTGACTTGAAGGTATGCAGCCTCTCAAGGTGTTCCTTCACGAGGTCAGCATTACTGGAGGGCAGGGGATCCCTCTCACCCAGACCTCCCTGTCCCGTAGTGGGCATGGGCATCCCATGGGACTAATGAAAGACTGACACAAAGTACCCATTTAATAGGTTGGCTTTTTCCTGGGCGTCAGTTGTCAGTTGCCCCATCTGATTCAGCAGGGGTCCAATGTTGCCCTTGCTTTTCCTCTGCCTCCCCACATATCTGAAAAAGGACTTTTTATTGTCCTTGATGCTCGAAGCTAGTTGGAGTTCAGTTGCAGCCTTGGCTTTCCTGGTTTGCTCTCTGCAGGACTGGACCAGTGCAGAATAATCCTCCTTGGAGGTGAATCCCATCCTCCATCCTTTGTAGGCCTTTCTTTTTAGCCTCAGGAGGTCTGCTAGGTCCCTGGAGAGCCAGCGGGGCTGCTGTGTCCTCTTGATGCCTTTCCTCTGAGATGGAATAGACTTAGCTTGTGCATTGAGGATTGCTCCCTTGAGGAGCAACCACTCTTCTTGAACTCCCCTCTCCCAGGGATCATGGTCCCTGAGGGCCTCACTGACCAGCCTCCTAAGCTTGTTAAAGTCGGCTTTTCTGAAGTCAAGGACTTCTGTGTTGCTGAGTGACTTGCCAGCTTTACGGTGGATGGTGAAGGTGATCAGCTTGTGGTTGCTCTCACCCAGCTTCCCATCAATCACTAGGTCACTGATTAGGTCATCCCCAGTAACCAGTATCAGGTCAAGCAGCACTTTGCCTCTCGTTGGCCCATAGACTTCTTGAGTCAGGTAGAGGTCATCCACACATGAGAGGAAGCTTTGCGACCACTCAGATTTTGCTGAGTGATCCTCCCATGAGATGTCCAGATAATTGAAGTCACCCATGACAACCATGGTCCTGAAGCATGTGGCCTCAGCCAGTTCCCAGGCAAACTCCTGGTCAAGCTCAGGACTTTGGGTGGGAGGTCTGTAGTAGACTTCCACCGTTGTGTCCCCTGTGCTGTGTTCCCCAAAGATTTTGACCCAGAGTGTCTCCAGTCGTCCACCCTGGTCTCCAATATCAGCTTGCAGGGACGTGTAGCTTTCTTTAACATAGACAGCTATACCCCTGCCCCTTTTATCTCCATGATCTCTCCTGTACAGGGTATAGCCATCAATACCCGAGGTCCAGTCATGGGTGGAGTCCCACCAGGTCTCTGTTATCCCAATGACATCAAAATTATTTGCATTGAGCAGGAGGGAGAGCTCCTCCTGCTTGTTTCCCAAGGTCCTGGCCCAGCGGGGGCAGGGGTGGGCTCCCATAAGTGCCTTAGCCTGCTGGCTTTGCAAGGGTTGTTCAGCGGGCCAGCAGTGGCGGTAGTCCCCCTGTCCCCCAACAGGCTTAATTTAAAGCTCAGTGGAGCAGGTCAGCCAGTCTGGCTGAGAAGAACCTCCTCCCCAGGCTCTTACAAGATACAGATACCACATTTCAAAATGATTTAAACACTAGTTAAATGTAATGGGCAGCAATTTTTCATAATACCTTTTGTGTTTACCCAGTTTTTGAAAGAAGATCCCAGACTCTCTGAATCACTAAGTGGACTTCTTACTCCAAGGCTTGAATGTCTGACTTAAAAGTGATGTTGGTCCTAAGTAGATAGATCCAAATACTGTTTCCACATAAAGGATGGGCAGAGGGGAGCATCCAGTATTGCAGAAGCAGAACAGATATTCATTTGCATGTATGTAATGGGACAGAAATATCAGGGCTAAAGGCATTTGTCCATGTGACAGTGTTTTACAGCCAGGGCCTTGCATACACCAACTTCATACAGGTCTGCAGTTGAGAAACACGTGTTTAGAATACATCTCCAAACCAGCCCCCAATGTAGGTTAGGATTTTTATGGCTCCTTAAGATTTCAAAATCCAGAATGGCCTCTCTCCTAATTCTCTTACCTCTCAGAACACTGGTCATCTCCTCCACTGGGAGGATAAATATTAAAAACAGGTTACCAAATTTGAAAGACTGAAGTTCCACCAAAACTGTCACAAATCAACAGA
The DNA here is from genome assembly GCF_052110815.1 of Crocodylus siamensis. Lineage (NCBI taxonomy): Eukaryota > Metazoa > Chordata > Crocodylia > Crocodylidae > Crocodylus > Crocodylus siamensis. The sequence continues at coordinate 81,517,355 of NC_143401.1, forward strand.
GGTGAAAAACTTACACCAAGTTAAAAGATGTGTGTGTTTATGTAGGGAGGGTTACTGCATGATGACTGATCTGCAGTAACTGTTAAACGTCTTCTCTACCCTAGAGTTAAGTGGAAGCTAAACTAGACAGTTTAAGCCTGAATTAAGCCATTATTAAATGATCACAGGTTAGCTTCCACTTGGTGTAAGACAGAGCAGACATACAAAATAGTTACTGTGGATCAGCTGATGTATCCTCCCTCCCGAGGGAAAAACCCAGCTTAAGACTTTCAAAAAAGCTTTGACAAAGTCACTCAAGTGAGGGATATTATGGAAACTAAGCAGTAGTGACGTGAAAGGCAAAGTATTATCTTGAATTAGAGATTGCCTAAGAGAGAGAAAACAAAAAGTAATAATATAGCAAAAGTTGAATTGTGAGATGTTCCAATAGACCATGCTAGGCCCAGTGACACTAAATACATACAGGGTGTTTATAAAGTCCTTGTGCAACTTTAAATTTTAATAACTTTGAATGTACACATAATAGAAGCAAACTGTAAATGGTGATTGAAAGCATAATTCATTAAATTTTAACGCAATACAGCTCTAATTTCTAGACTTCAACATAACCGCCATCTTTCATGATACATCGTTCAATTCGATTTTCCAACTAGTAGAAAACATTTTCCAGTTGCTGCTGAATGATTTCATAAATTGCATTTGTGATCCATACCCTATGCACAGCTTACACTATGCTAAAATCTTAATGACTTATATTTTCAATTGCCACTTACAGTTTGCTTCTACCATGTGTGTATCCAAAGTTATTAAAGTTTAAAGTTGCACAAGGACTTTATGAGCACCCTGTACATATTAGTAATCAGGGAAAAGCAAAGTGAAGGCAGGTGAGAAAATTTGCAGATCCTATAAAATTCCTTAGGAAGGTTGTCAAGATCAGAGCTGAATGCTAAGGAACTTCAGGAACAAACACAGGGGACCTTGTAACATGGTGGCAGTGGAAGCCAATGTTAACAAATGCAAGATAACACACTGGAAGAAACACTTTAAATGCATACGGTTATAAAGTACCCTAATCAAATACAAAAGCAATGCAAACATCACCGCATAGCTCAGTTTTAAAAATCTGCCCAATGTACAATAAGCCATGGTGGTTAAAAAACAAACAAACCTATATACAGGAAATTCCTTTTCCTTCCATGTGATTTAAGAGCTGCACCTACAAATCACCTGCAAGTGAAGTTTACATATATTATATGTAGGTTGTAAAACGAATGGTATGGAGCAAAGGTTCTCAACCAAGCTGCCGTGATACCCTCTCAGGGATGCCACAATGCCACCACCCCCATGATAGTCAGGTAAAATTGCCTCACATGCAGGGATGTGACATGTACGCACTCCTGCATTAGCGCTCTCTGAAAACCCTGAGGCAGACTGAGCTGGCTGGAGCTGCAGTGGAAACAGGGGTGCATGGGACAGTTCACCCACCTGCTTTTGAAGTGGGTGTGCAGTTGTACTTGGAGGCAGCATCACCCAACTGAGAAACTCAGAGGGAAGCTGAGGAAGCTCCAGCAGTGGTTCTCAGCCAGGGATGCAGCCACATTCAAAAAAGCTGTGGGGAGGTGTCCTGACTCTGAAACGGCTGAGAAACACTGGTATTGAAAACTAATGGATACATTATCAAGACATCATACAAATTGATAGCATGGCTCCACCTGGAATACTGCACACAATTTCTGGTCACCGGGTCACAAAGTAAATACAGCAGAAATAGAAGAGGTCCAGAGGCAGGCAACAGAAATGGTTGGCAAGATAGCAAAACTTCTGTAAGAACACAGATTGAAAGACTGGGGCTGTTTAGTTGGGATAGAAGATGAATAACGACAAAATAATGAATGGCATAGGGGAGAAGATAAACAGGATGCTCTCTTTCTCCCTTTCCATAATTTGAGAACAGGGGGACATTCAATTAAATTGCCATATAACAAATGCAAACCTGATAAAAGACTTTAACAGGAGAGTATAGTCACAATGCTCATAAAGCAACAGCCCTATCAAAAAATTCCCCAAGCGTTCTCAGCTAGATCCAGGCTGGGAAAAGTGTGAAATGACTTATTGCAAATTCCCTCTTAAGGCATCTGAGCTGATCAAGCAAACGGGATATTCCTGCAGCTTTCGCAACTTTTCACAGAAACTACTGCATTCTCTGTTCTAAAATTGGTCTAATTACCAATCGCATTACATGGACTAAGGCCAATGAGTATGATATGTTTTCAAGAACCTCTCATAAAGTAGGGCTCCAAAGTAACAGGATTAGATGTGTGCAGGTTTTCCAACAGGGTTGTGCCACTCTTCTTTCTGTGCAATTCCACCTTGCCACCAGCAATTCCATTCTGTGTGCAGTTTTTGCAATATTGTCGCCTATTCTGGAAAAGAATGCCAGAGACTGAACAGGTTTGTGCGTCGCTTGCTTTTGCAAAGCACATGCAACCAGTTTTTTTGTGTGTTCGTGTAACACCATGCAAAAACACTAGTCATGCAGAGACCTTCTACTGAAATGTAACCTTGTCAGCTCAGAAAAGGGTGCACATTTTATTAAGTGATCAAGAGAAAGGTTTTTGGTCACTTTGTCCATTTTCCTTGGTGCTAAAGAGGAAACGTTTGTTTCAGTTGGGAGATAACTTGATTTTAGCATTTTTTTTAAACAGTTACTTTCCCAACATGGAGAATATGGAAAATGGCTAAAATAGACATAGGTATTTATTGGGAATGACAGCAAGAAAATGTAATCTGATATGTCTTTGAAACCATGTCTGGTTAATGCAGTCCATACCTGCACTCTCACCTGCTCCTGATATTCCTGAAGCCAAATCAGAAGTTGAAATTTTAACAGCAAACAGAAGTCACCACCATGTGTGTATATATATTTGTTCATATCAGAAAGGATGTCAGTAATGGGACTAACTCACTCTTGTATATCTCTCTGCAGAACAAGCTTTTCTGAAACAGGTTAAAGAGAAAAAAAATTAACCATGTTCATGAAAATGGATACCCTGACTAAACAGATATACTCACTGAGTTTTGCCATTATAATTTAATATCTTGCATTAGCAGAGGAAAGAACAACATGTCCTAGTAAATATTTTCCAGCTTTGATTTATGCAGTTCTAAGAGACTAATTATTTACTAAATCAAGTGAGTTATCTGACATGTAGGAAATTATTTCTGGGAAGACTGCTTTTTTGCTTATACCCTGAAATATTTACACTTTTCCACACCAAAGCAAATTCTTAAGTATGTAGCTTATTTTGCACAAAATGCTGACATTTTGAGATGAGCTAAATATTAAGTGAATGAGCTAAGAGTGAAACTTCCACATTTCATGCGCTTTATAGATGTTGCGTTGAAAAGATGTATGAATTCTATACACGCACATCTTTTCAAAGTATTTTTTTTAATACGGATGCATGGGTTATTTAGGCCCCATTCCGCTGTTGATATACATGCACCAGTGCTAAAGCTATTCTGGAACAGTATTTCAACACTGGAGAGACAAATTGCTTTCCATGTAAAATTAATAGCATTAGATCTCTAAGCCCTAAATAATTGCTGATTAGTTTCCAATGTGACTATGATTCTATTTGAAGAGATGTTTTCGCATTCAAATCTTTATCAAAACATCCCTTAGGCTGAAATGAAGTTATACAGGATATCACTGAAGTCAGTACTGAGGGCCTGGGACAAGCTCAGGTTACTCACTGACCTGACTTGATTCATGATCAGTGGTGCTGAAAAGACACCAGCAAAGCCTCCCTCAGCCATGACTATGCTACAATGTGCAGCTACTGATGCAAAGGGTGAAAATCCCCTTCATCACGAAACATGACACCAAACTAATGGTTACAAATGTGTTTTCAAGGAGAGAGAAAAAAAAAGGGCTTTAGAAAAGCCTCCATTCTACTGTATATAGAAGCTTTGTCTTTTTAAGTAAGAGAGGGTTTTTTCTAAGCATCTCTAAAGATTTTCTTGTTAAGCATTGCTTCTTTTAAAAAGAGGGCCAAGATGACAGGGATTCATTTACTATGCCAAATCAGCAGCAATATTTTGTAAGCAGTGGCCTATGCCAAAAAACGGGGGGGGCGGGGGCAGCATATCAATAGCAGTCAATTTAACACCTTGTTGGATTTATGATGACAGTAGGTAGAGAAAGACTTGGTTTGGTTTGGTTTCCTGTTGCTCCCATTACCTAATGCTCTTTTAGTTTCATTGCTTTCCATCTTAGTATTTGAATACCCAGCACCACTTAATATTTAGAGAAGACACAGAAGCCATCAGAAAGTTCCCATGAGCATCATCAAGCAGAAATAGGAGATGCAGACAGACACATGTGGCCAAATTCTGGCTGAAATTTTGCATAAACATGTGGCAGAGAAACAGTATTGAAAGCACTGGTCAGAACTGGAGGCTGAGCTTCTACCTCCGGTGAAATCCCAAAGACTGCAGGCTCTCTGTGACATATCAGATATAAGCTATGGCACTAAGCTTTAGGGGTGTGTGAAACAGGCCGTATTCGATTCGGATTCAGATTCAACCCAAGTTCGATGCGTTGATTCGGATCACTGTCCCCAATTCAATTTGGCCAAATCCGAATCTGAAGATTTCATCACTGATTCTCCAAATCAGCATTTGGCCATAGACACAGCTTTAAATGTTTTTTCTACATAACACGAGGCACCAGGCACGGCTTGGGAATGCTGCCAGCCGGCGGGGCCCCCAGCACACTTCCCGGCAGACCCAGAAGTATACCCGAAGTGCTTCTGGTCCACTTCTGGGTCTGCTGCCGAGTGTGCTGGGGAGCCCCGCGTTTCTGTGGGACGCTCCATGAACGCCAGCATTGCAGTGTTCACAAACCACCTGCTACTTCGAGGTATGTAGAAAAAGCATCTATGTCCGAATCTGTCCGAATCTATTTGGAGGGTACCGATTCAATTCGGAGAGGTTAAAAGGTCTCCTGATTTGGATTCAGAGATTCAACCACTGAATGGGGCCAAATCTCTGCCAAATCAAATCAGGGACTGAAGCTTTGCGCAGCCCTACTAAGTTCATGTACAGATATCTGTGTGGCCACTCAGACCAGGTTATGACTCCTCACATGTCCATCTCCTTCTGTCTCTGGGTTTTTTTCCTACTAAAAAAATACATATATGGACAGTGGGTTGTGGGTGGCGGGTAGCCTTGGACCTGGCCCTGATTCTAGCAATTTATCACAACACATTAATACCAGTTTAGGAATAAATTAGTGCACCCATTTGGGGGCATAGGTTTAGGAACCTGGACCACAGTTCTGTGGCTAACATTCATAAAAAACACCCCAGCATGAACTTAATCACTCTTTGATGCCTAAATGATGTCAACAGAGTACAGTTCTCAACATCCGGACGTCTTAAGGCTGTCAAAATCACATTGCAACAAATGAGTGCAATGAAATTCCCCTCCTTTCTACCTATTTTTCCAAGGTTGCCCAAGCTAGCCAGAATTAGAGTCTGAAGATATGCAAAATACCAACATCTTATGCTATTAATACTATCTCACATTATTGAGGAGTCCTCAGTCCTAAAACCAGATTGCTCCCTTGACTTCTCAGAGACAGAACTACACTAAGGAGAGCTGGATCCTAGAGTCCCTGTACTTATGTCTCCCCTAAATATAATACTGGATTCTCGGGAAGGGATTGTTGATGAAGACAAACTGGTTATATCATGAAAAGCTAGCAGATTCAAGCACTGGAAGGTTTTTGAGGGAGTTTCTTCTTCTTTTTCCCCAACTAGATCACATCACCTCAAGGCAGGGAGCTACTCCTTGAAAGCAATGCTATATGCCAGCGCTTCTCAACCTGTGGGGCGCGACCCAAAAGTGGGTCACAAGAATATATGAAAGGGTTGTAAACAAACTTTTAAAATGGATCAACAGGCTTAAAAAACAGATTCTTCTTTAAAGGAGAAAAATGTGGGAAACCTTGGCTTTTCCCTTGCGAGCTGGAAGAGCTCCAGCCTGAAGGGGCTGCTTGCCCCCCCACCCCACAAACCCACCCCCTTCCCCACACTCTGGGGAGCTGGGGCTGGGGGACAACGGGTCAGAAGCAAGGGGCACTGGGTCAGGACTGACCATCGATGCTGACAAATGGGTCCTGGTACAAAAAAGGTTGAGAACCACTGCATGCAACCCCATTCTTTAGGTAGTGCATTCACAATGAGATGTAAAGAGACATCCATCTTGATTTAAAGCCGCTCATGAGCCATCAGGATGCTGAGCAGCTCTTGGAAACAATCCAAAAGTGATGATTGTGCACTGGCAGGCCTTAGAAACATGTTCTGGGATCACAGCTCTCTCCCTTCTGCCAATAAGTAAAATATATCCCAAAGGCTTCTTTTGTTATACAGGTTCTCCAAATCCATTTGCTGAATTCAGTGCATCTCGTTTCCTTGCTTCTCTCTCTCCCTCTCTCCCACTGTACTTATAGATTCCAGTCAGTCCTTACAGCTGCATCTCAGCAAAATCAAACTTTCTGCAATAACACAAAACTACAGACAGGTGAAGAAGGCCTAGGAAACATTAAAGACAAAGAGACAACCAATCCTCTGCAACTCTACCCTGCCTTTAACACAGCAATTGGACCAAAACGTTATCTTTGATGCTCTCTCTCACCTCTTTTCACAGGTACAATCAAAAGCTATTTGGCTTAAGGTAACTCATATATTTTTGCTCATCTTTTTTATTTTATTTTTCTTTTTGTTTCCATCATTTTTTTTATTTAAGCTTTTAGTCTAGTTTAAAGACCATTTCTAAATAAAGCTTAAGATCTCTCCAGCCTGTTAAGCCATCAGCTACTGGAGCTGTGTATGGGACACACAAATTGGACTCTGTGTTTATTGAATTTTAAATACATCTCATTATTTTTTTCATTTGTGTGCATGTTGAACCTTCATAGCCTCTCAGTTTTGAACTGCTGGGGAAAATTTTCAAAATGGGCAACATTCACAAGGCAATCAGACAGACAGACTGTCTGCAGTAAAACTATTTAATTTGCGCTGGTTGCCCCTTCTGAAAAATGATGTCGACAGAAGATAAGGAGACAGGGAGTTTAAAATTGTTCTATCAGAACCAGTTGCCTGTTATGAAGCTTATTCAAGGCAATTCAAAACTGTTCACTTTTTATAAGGCAATTGTCCATCATGAAGGCTGTTTGTAACTGAAGCACAGGCTAAAATGGTTTATACAGCACAGGCAGCTACTGTGAAATTGTATATATTATGGGCAGCTGGACTGTGTGCATATTCCTCCTTATTTTTTTAGTTTGCTGTTGAAATTTCTGTCCATCTGTGAGATTGTGGATCACAAAAAAGATTTTTCTTTTCAAGGACAGTTTTAGAAATAACCCTAGAAAGGGTCATTCCTATTCATTTGGGCTTTATCCTGCCAGCCATTAATAAGGTAAACCTTCCACTGAAGTTAATAAAATTTGTCTTAGGAGTTGTTCGATTTTAAATTTCAGTGCCCTGTTCTATTCTATTTATTACTGCATTATTTTGGTCTTCTCTGTATATATGTATTTAATTATTTTAACATGAGCGGGTCTGCTTTTTCCAGCATTTTATTCCAGTGTTACCCTATCATAAATACATTAAAAACAAATGAGGCCATTGTGGCATAAAAACTGACACAATAATGCTGTGAAACAGTTCAGTTTGGTTACAAGACTATGCCTCAGTGGCAATGGCCTTTGAACTCAAAGGTCATTAGTTTGAATGCAACCCAAATAGGCAGCGACCATAGATTACCTATACAAAAGGTATTTGAGAACCTCTGTAATTACATATTGGGTAAAAAACATTACAGAATTTTTATATCTGAAACCTTTCTTTCTGTACATTCAAGTTTCTAGCTAATAGCAAGAAATGAACAGCCACCCAGGAAGCTAGGGTGACATGAGGGATATTCTGTATCATACGTAGGGACCTACCTAAGTCACAGTGAGACAAAAGGGGTTTTTGCAGCCCGCTCACAGTATGCACAATGTGGCAGCCCTGCTCCTTTTCATTAATTGGCAGAGGAGCCCTGGGGCTCTGCCCATTGCTGCTAACTGGGGGAGACCACCTTCACTCAGTCTACATTGCTACCACTTTTTTGCCCCGCCTCTCACTGCTGATTGGTGGAGGGTGTCTGCATGCAGTCTATGTCACTACTACTTTTTTTTTTTTTTTTTTTGGTTGATTTCATGGGAAGTCGTAGCCAATGCCAGATTTCCCGGAGACTGTGGACAACGTGGTTTTTCATGGTTTCCCCAAAATCCAGGAAACCATGATTTAGGTAGGTCCCTAGTCACGTGTACTGGCCAGGCTACGCTCAAGTGGGCCCTGGGGAAAAGATGTGTGTAACGAATATAATTCAGAGCAGCCTACAGGCAATTCTAAATGCTGCCAGCTAACGTGGACCTGGAAGAACGGAGCAACACAACAGAAGGGATACGGCTGAGAATGAGGTTTCTTTTCTTCCCTTTCTTTGCTTCTTTTTTTACCCCAAGATCTGTTTATTTTACTTTCCTTCCACTTTTCATCCTGTTTTTACTACCTTCTCTCTTTCTCTCTGTTGCTTTGTTCATTTTTGTTTTCAGAAGAACATCAATCCAATACTACTTGAATTTAACAAAAAACATCTTTCAAACCCAAGCAGAAGCAGACTGAGACAATGCAACCTCACTCATCTACAGTACTGGCTGAGCAGTACTGTAGACCTTTTGCTGGCCTTAGAGAAATAAGTTAATTGGCCCTATTTAAGTTCCTGGCAGAAAATCATCCACATCCCAAAAATCGCAACCTCAGCTGATCCCTTCTTCATAGTCTTCTCAAACAAATATGGATTAAAGTGTCATCTCCCCCTTCATGAAATCCCCTTGTGCTTATGGATCAAGAATACGGTGCATGATGATAATGCTCACATTGGGTGGTCCATTGGCCTGCGTCATAGTAGTGTAACTATCTAACAGATCACCATAACACAGAGGGCATCAGCTTCCATTTCACAAATGCTAATCTAGCCCTCCTGTTTTTCAAACAGCCTGCAGGGAATAGGATGAGACCCTCCCCAACAAAAGCCTGCACTACTGCTGTCAGTGAGAGTTTTTTCCAGTGACCTAGTGAAAGCTGGATTAAGTCTTATCAAATACAAAGGATGCAAGATACTGGTCATTCTTCCAAAACAGTTCCTTCTTAAAGGCCACTGATTCAGTGGAAGGGTATTGCAAATGACCTCCATCAGCATGGAAACAGTCCTTTAGATCTGACAGCCTCTGCTTCTACCACTGCTCTTGCCAGATGGAAAGTCATTCTAAAGTATACTTCCACAGAAAAGAAGGATTTTTGCACAATATACACCATGCTAAAGTTTAGCTAACCCCACTGGCAAGAGAGACTAATCAGCCCACTGAAATCAACTGGAAAATTTCTCAGTGACTTCAGTGGAGCAGAGAATAAAAAAGAACAAAGAGAAATAATGAAAATTAGATCATATTGTTGATGAAAGTCAGACATGCAAAAGTACATGGTCTGGATCAGCTGCACATTAAGTAGTCTCCTGTGGTAAAACTATTGGGCCTTACTTCAAAAATAAAATTGCTTTAAAATATTATGCCACAACACACACCCCTCCCCCCCCAGTAATCCCTGAATAAAACATGACATGGTACCTAGGCCATTCAAAATCCTACCATTCACCGACTCTGAACATGGTTTATTAGTGGACACTCCAGACACCTATTATGAATTGGGTGCATTAGTACTTCAGATAGTTATGGTTACGCCAGTCAAGAATCTTTCCAAAACCCGAAGTGACTTAGCAATCACCCTTTCTGGAGCCCATTATGAATGTATTAATTTTATTTCCCTTTCAGTCACAGGTTTTGTCCCATAGGGACTATATTTAATGAAGAGCAAATATACCCTAAAAAAATATTTCATTACATTGGGTGACATAAATTTGAAGTATAATCCTAGAAATGAAAGGCCATTTTTTTAGCTCAGGTGCTACCATTTGTGAAGCTGTTGTGAATTCTGGCGCCACTCATAAGTTCATTTCCAGGAATTACCACTAAACCATATTTAAAAACATTGAGCGATTTGAAGGTCAATTGCCCATTTGCTCCAAACACTACAAACCACTTTGTGGTTTTGAACGTGACAGTCTCTTGGAGCCCAGTCCCTATCATTATAACGGTCACATAGCCACTTCTTATAGAATAAGACTGTGCAAAATAGTTCAACACTTTGGAACTGAGCCTTACCACAAATGCAATTAACTCTTTGCAATCTTCTCTGATTTGTTCAGGCTGTGCTCTCTTTGCCTTCCTTACCAAAAGACATGCAGGTAAATTACCAAATTCTAGGCAAGCAGGTCAAAGATGCTAAAGCCACTTACTTTCAAGAACAGAAGCCAGGATGCTGTCCCCAGCTGTTTCCAATACTGAGAATAGGTTGGGGCTCCTCAACCTCCAACCTATGGGTAGATGTATGTAATCTGCCCCACAGCTCTCCCCACAGGTCCAGCAATTTGGTAGTGGGGGGGAGAGATGGCAATATTAATTACCACCAAATTGGTGGTAACTGCCATCAAATTTCCAAGCCCCACAGGGCTGGATCGGCCCCAACTGGGCTGGCCCTGCACAGAAGGATTGGGCCCCATTCCCACAGGGCTGGATCAAGCCAGGTGGGGCCCAACACAGCCTCATGGGATTGGGTTCTGGGTGAGAAAGGCATAAGAAAGACCAATGGCTGGAACTGCAGGTAGATCACATTTTAGTAATGGTATCATTATTAACTGTGAGACTGATTAAGCACTGGAGCATACTGCTGAAAAGAAGAGTAGATTTCTTGAAGCCTTCAGATCCAAACAGGATGCTTTTCTGGAAGATAGGGTCTGGTCAAAGATAAGTTATTTCGTTCAATTTGTAAATAATTGGATGAAATTCTATGGCCTGTAAAGGACATCAGGCAAGATGATGTAATGGCCCCTTCTGGATTTAAACAAATAAGCATCACATGCTGAGACAGAGGCTACCAAAAAGAGATGCAATATTACTGAGACAACTGATGCAGATGAAATAGCCACAGTGTTTCATCCTGTATCTACTGAAGTCAATGGGCATTTCGTCATTGAAGTCAATGCAAGCAAGATTGATCCTAAGTTCTTTCCGGTTCAGATGCCAGCTATTAATTTGGATGGTGGTTATTTGATTCAAAAGAAAGCTAGTAGAATCAAGTTAAATAGACAAAGATATATTCACATATCCTTAAACTGGGAGACACTGCAACTCACTGATATCCTAAATTAGATTGCGCTAGTGCTATCTCTAATTAGGATCTTTCACTATGAACAAGGAAAGAGGACAAAGTGAATTACAAAAGGAAACAGTCCATACATTCATTCAAAACAATAACCAGAGATTTTAGCTATTATGTTGCTATATTACTTAGCAAGCAAAAAATATAGCATTTCAAAAAAAATTCTACTAATAGAGACCTGAAAAATATTCAGCATTAAAGAGACTCCCCATGAACGTTATAGATATTAACTAATTAGCTAAATGACCTTTGCATCATTTTTATACACAGTTTTCTTTCATAAATATTTCATGAATTACGTGTAATTATTAGTAACATCAACTTTAGAGAATTAATTTCTGCCAATTCCTATTAATAAAATGCATCTTGTAATAAATAATGTTAGTTTATTACAGAGTATTGGTCTCAGAGGTATTCACATCTGTCAGTTGCCTTCTACTTCAGGCTAAAAGAAAGGTAATCAAATAACTGTAATTATTGTACTAAATATATCACCGTTTGTTTAAAATGTCAATGAGAATGGATAAAGGCATTTGTAACAATCTGAACTGAATATTCTAATCTGCAGTGGTGTACGTGCATATGACAAAGAGGGGATGCGAACATCAGGATAACAACTGACGTCTTCAGGCTAACAGACAGAAATGTCAACAAATGGTTACCTTGATGGCTTGGTAACAGTTTGTCACTCATAGGTCTTTGGCTCAAATCTTGCCCAGGTTAATAATCAGCAGTGATCATCATCTGATGGCTGCTAATTAGTCCCTGGGAAATGAATGGTGGGTTCAGGCCAGTTCACAATGGATGCATAGTAAGAGGTACCATAATAATTGGTACTCTCTGGAATTCTCGTTAGATGTCTCCTGAGAGAGATCAGGGGTTATCTGGATTGGGAGAGAACACTGCATTTTCTATCCCAGAACAGGTGTCTAAAGATCAAGGTGAAGACATGTCAGCCTGGTATGATGGCATAGCTAGAACTGGCACTGCTTTATAGACCAGTGGTAGACAACCTTTTCAGGTTGTGAGTTCGAATAATCCAGCTCAGGTCAGAGGCAGGTAAATGGGTGGGCGCTAGGACCCAGCCACTGCTGCTGCTTCTCCCCACAGTGACCCATGGAGAGCTTCCTTGGCCACCGCTTCTCCCCACATCAGCACAGGGAGAGCAACCACTCCTGAAGCCCCCTGCCGCCAAACACCACGAAAGCCCCATGAACACGGGTTAGATCAAATGGCTCTGCAGGCTGGAAGTCACCAGCCATAGGTTCCTTATCCCTGCTATAGACTAGGAGAGACCTTTTATCCTCTGGAATCCATTCAATATTTTCCCTAAACTATAAAGTCCAAGTATTTAGTTTAAACAACAACCTGGATTTTTAGAAAACCCTTTAGAGACAGCATACACGTATATGATGATCAGATGGAACGTAGTAGATGGGATGTAGTAGTGGGGAGGCAGTAGATGAACTGGGATTCAGAAGACCTCGGTTCCACTGTTTCCTGTGCCACCGCGTGGTCTTGAACAAGTCACTTCTCCTTCCTGGGGCTGCTCTCTTATCTGTGAAATGATGGGATTGTGACGCTGACCTCCTTTGTGAAGTGCCTTGAACCGTGTGGATAAACACTTCTTTATCAGAAGTAGGCATGATTAGTTGTCCAATATCCAAAAGCTAGATTCTCTTCATCAATCTGGAATATGGAGGTTCCTTAGACAGCAAAAGGACATTGTGTTTTCTCTGTGCAATAGGTTTAGGTGAGTTGGACTGGGGAACCTGCAGGTGATATACATGCTCTTTCAGTGTAGAGTAATCCTCCTCCAAGGTAACATTTAGAAGTGGATGGGTCTGATAATGGGGCTAAGGCATGCTAGAAGAGCCACTAATGAGCCTCCTCTACCTTGCACAGAAGTGTGCATCCTATTCCAGTTACAGGGAGCCTCTGCCCTAATCCACACCTCTGCCAAACACCTCCAAACAACTACTCTGGCTGCCCGCTGGGCTGCAGACTGTAACAGGCCGGCACAAGCTTGAAGTTTTACTCTAATCTCACACTTAGCACCAGAGCAGTATTTGCAAAGTTTGATTTCACAACTCATCTAAACTGATGTGAACTGAACCAGGTTTTCTGCACTTTTAAATCACAAAAATCTGGTAAATGGAACAAAGGACATGTGTGGTATCTTTGAATATTTAGCTATTAGTATGACCTGTGAAGTGTCAAATCTATATGGGAAATTTCAGTCCTTTAAACCCAGACCCTTCTAGGACTCTAGGATCCACTTAAGGGTCAAAATGATTGGCAAATATATTAGCCAGTTGTTTTAACTGCATTTTCCCCTCTTCTTTTGCCATCCTTTCTCTTTCTTACTATAGAAGTAGACATCCCCCCACACTCCCCCAAAAAAACAAGATATAGGTAAGGCTGGAAACTGATGTTCCTCCTACAACATGATGCTTACTATAACACCGTAATTCAAGCAAACCAATATCTGAAAGGTAGCAAGTGAGGTTTCAATGAAAAACATGGCCCTGACCTCATATAGGGATCATCTGACTCTCTCTCTCTCTTCAGCTAGTTACAGGATGACCTAAAAAAATCACCGCTCAGCCACCCTCGAACAGCTACAAACATCCACTTCCAGTCCATCTGCCTGCCATGCTGCAGAGAAAGATGAACTTTCTTATCTGTGCTTTTACAGACTTTACCCAGGTCACTTGCTACTTTTTGCACTAAAGAGCACCTCAACTAATACTGTCTGTAATTCACTCAAACCTCTGGAAAACTCATTGTCAACAGGAAAACATGATCACTTTTACCATCCGTGGTCTTACAACGAGGCAGAAAATATAATCCAACCCCTTTCCAGGTTCTCACTTAGATATCCCATTTAAGCAATTTTTTTTGTTACCTTATGAATATACCTCTAATGTACCTCTAACAATGGGGTCAGCAATGTTTTTGGGCAGGATGCCCAAAATACTACAACCTCAACTCGTAAGACGTTGGTGTGCCAGGGGTGGATGACGGGAAAGCCATGAGGGGCCCAATCCTTGTTGTGGCAGCACAGCCCTGACCCCTTCCCCACTGTCCACCCCAAGGCACGTGTGCCAAATAAAATGCCTTTGTATGCCACATTCTGGCACCCATGCCAGGGGTTGCCTACCCCTGCTTTAATACCTCCATGTACCAAAACAGGCTTGGCTCATACTTTTATGTGTTCAGCCTGCACACATGGCTATAGGTAAGGCTGCTGATGTTGACTCCAGATTCTGCTGTATAGGCTGAAGCCTCACAATGGGCTTAATGCCAGACAGCCAAGAACCAACAAGTAGTTCAGATGACTTCATATTCTCAGTCACCATCACTGATGCTCTGTATCCTTAGACCTTCAATACCTGGATGATGAGAAAAGCTAGACTCTCAGAACGTGGCAATTCCACCGGAAATATTTGCAACTCCCAGAAACTATTTGTATTTTGTTCCAGGGGCTTATTGGGTCAGCCAGAAGTAACTGGCATTGCCAGCATTCCCCAAGTGACTCCAGTCTTGTCCCAGGCATCTGAGGAAAGCAGATGTCTGCATCGAGGCTGAATCCTTTGGCTTTATGTTCCTGTCAAGTTGTTCACTGTTTATGCAGGCTTTTGTCATACCTGGTGAGGTTTCTCTTGTGCTCTGTGTTTTAGAAGAGTAGGGGATAAATAGGAACAAATAACCTTTTGCCTTGAGATGCTCTATGGGCTCGTACAGGTGAAGAAGACTTGGGCTGCTGTTTGCTTTGATTTCTGCCGGCACGCAAGATCCTGTTATTCCATTTTCTAGACTCCTGAGTTTTGTGGAGAAAATATTGCAGCAGCTGGGCCTGCTGCTGTGCTGTCAGGCAGCCTCCTGCGAGCAGCGCTGCAAACTGTTTGTTCTGCAGTGGGGGGTACACCCTCTTTTGTGCCCCAGGCCATGTCTTACCTATGAATGTTGTACTATCTTGTCAGCTGGCTGCAGTTCCTGGTGAGGCAATATAACTGTGCACTACATGTCCCCCATTTCTGACAAGGGATTTATGTCTCCAAATGCCCATGTGTCTCTGTACTTGTCTTTCCTTTTTGTGGCAATATATCTTATGGAAGTATTCATAGCTTAGTCCATATCTGGAAACAGCACTGTTGCTCAGGGGAGATGGTTTTTGACTTCCCTGGCTGCCTTTGGCAACCTGTGAGAGTTTCCAATAGGAATGCCCTGGCCTTGTGCTCCTCTTTGTGGCATCCTGTCACTGCTTATACATAACTACAAGCAAGAGCCTACTGGTCTGCAGACAGTTACGCCTGCCCTTGAATTACCTGGCAGCTCGGTAACACACCATCCAACAGAACAAAGAGAATATGCATGCTGCAGCAACATTGACTAAATTAATATGTTTTTATTGTATTAAATATTAAAGAGACTCCTATGTTGTGTCAATTGCTATTTATCGATGCCAGACCCTGTGGGGGTGCAAAGGGACAAATGGCTGCAAGAAGCCTCCCTGAACCCCTTGTGCAAGGACCAGGTACAACTGTAGTCCTCGCATTCAGAAATGTGGACAGCTCACGACTAACTCCCCGGGAAGGGCAGTGCAGTAACCTGTCCAGGGAGGTAACACAGTACTTTTTAGTGCAGTAGTGGCAGATCCTAGAACTCCAGGGGCTCTGGACCTTCATCAAAGTCAGGCTGGCCTATATCACAGGCAGCAGAGAAGCCCACCATTAAAAAACAAAAGGAGGTTGGCAGGGCTTCACGAGACACCGGCTTCCTGAAATTTATTCCCAATGTGGGCTGACATCACCCAAATCTAGTGACCTCTAGATGTTCAACATCTTCATCAGTGACTTGGACAAGGGGGTCACCCTGTTCAAATTCTCAGATGACACCAAGATGTGGGGAGAAGCAGGAACGCTAGAAAGGAGGGACAGGCTGCAATTGGACCCAGACAATTATAGGGGTGGGCAGATGAGAATAGGATGGGTTTCAACACTGACTAGTGCAAGGTGCTGCACCTGGGGAGGAAGAACCAGCACCATACCTACAGGCTGGGGAACTCCCTTCTCGTCAGTGCAGAGGCAGAAAAGGATCTTGGAGTCATCACTGATGCCAAGAAGAACATGGGCCGGCAGTGTGGGGAGGCAGTCAGGAAAGCCAACCGCACCTTGTCCTGCATCCACAGATGCATCTCGAGCAGGTCCAAGGAGGTGATCCTCCCCCTCTATGCGGCACTGGTCAGGCCGCAGCTGGAGCACTGCATCCAGTTCTGGGCGCCGCACTTCAAGAGGGATGTGGACAGCATGGAGAGGGTCCAGAGGCGGCCACCCGCATGATCAGGGGACAGCAGGGCAGGCCCTACGAGGAGAGGCTGCGGGACCTGAACCTGTTCAGCCTCCAAAAGAGAAGGCTGAGGGGGGATCTAGTGGCCTGTTACAAACTAGTCAGAGGGGACCAGCAGGCACTGGGGGAGTCCCCGTTCCCCCAAGCACTACCAGGAGTGACAAGAAATAACGGTCACAAGCTGGCAGAGGGTAGATTCAGATTAGACATCAGGGCTGTCAGGGCGGCTCGGGTCTGGAACCAGCTTCCAAGAGAAGTGGTGCAGGCTCCTACCCTGGGGGTGTTTAAGACGAGGCTGGATGAACACCTTGCTGGGGTCGTTTGACCCCAGTACTCTTTCCTGCCATGGCAGGGGGTCGGACTTGATGATCTGCTCAGGTCCCTTCTGACCCAACTAACTATGAAACTATAAGAGAGGATTCAAAACGATAAATGGCTGGAAAGGCATGTTTAAGTGAATAGTGGACTGAGACACTGCCTGGGTTATGTTAATGCAATTATAGCTTTATCAGAGTTTCAGCAGATCTTAGCGTGTCTAGAGCCTCAAATAAGCATCTCCTAGTTATTTAAATCAAAATAAATCTTGGGACAATCAATCAGTCCTACCACAGATTAACACTTATTTTTTTAAAGAATTCCAGGCTTTTTCTATCTGAAGTAACTGCAGTTCAGCACAGATTTCCAGGTTACAGAATACAAAGGTGGCTGATTATAGGCAATAATTTGTACTAGTAGCATGAAGAAGACTCCACGTTCAGTTAAAAGCCTTCTCTGTGTTATACATTACCTTTTCCCTTTGATGTCATCAATAGGTAGCTAACATAGCCATGCCAGTGTTAATGAGTGCACGGCTAACATTGGAAGAATTTAAAAACTTAGCTCTTCCTATTAACATTAAAAAAACAACAAAAAAAACAGCTCTCTGGAAGTAAGGAGACAAGACTGCCACAAAGACCATTTTACCTTTCAGGTTTAATTCACCTGGGATTCTAGCACTGAATGCTTTGGAAGAATGATAGGAAAAATAGCTAGCTAACTAGATAAAGCGGGAAAGCTTGCAACTAATGCTGCGACTCAGATCTTGATTCAGTTCCTGGGTCTTCCACCAGTAATGTGATCTAAAGCAAGTCACTTAAAACCAGATACAATAAATTCCTCCTTAGTCCCACTTTAGATGTGTCAGTCCAAATTTAGACTATCTAGCTGCCACCAAAATCTTGAAGATGTCTAAATCCCTTCTGGGATCTGGCCCTTTATCTCTCAGTTAACTCAGGCCTCATGTAAACAACTGGGGAAATTATAGTCCCCTTCTCCTGTCCTTTGTCAGTCTCATCTCTTTAGCTTGCAAGTTCTTCAGGCAGGTGTTGTCTCCATGTGTTTGTACAGCACTAAGCACCACAGAGCCTTCTGCAATGGGACACATGGAAAGCTTTGATTATTGACTCTAAGGCTGCTGATACATGTTCAGTTATAGGCATGATGCAGTCTGATCCACAATCCAAACAATTGCACTGGGGAAAAAAAATACATGCATGGAAGGACATGCAATTTTGGGATCAGGGATCAGACTCCAATCGCACCATACTTGCCAATACAGGGGGAACCTGGGCCCCTTCTGCGTCAGAAAAGGTGTCTGAAAAATCAGATGATTGACACCTGGCTCCAAGGACCTACTGGGCCAGTTTGAGCCCCTAGAGTCAGCCACCAATCAGCTCCTTGGTGGCTGGCAGGGACAGCACCAAGACCCATTCAAGCCCCACTACAGTCCACCCAGTTACACATTCATTTTAAAATGCAATGGAAACCAGCCACAAAATTATTACACATTTTTGTGTAATCATTTAATAACTGGTTTCACTTTTTGTCAAATCATTAACTGACTGAGTGCATGGCTGAGTTACACTTAAGACGCAGTTAACCAGCTAATCATGTCTTTAAGTGTAATGTCTGCCAGGGGCTTAATTTGATGTTTCCTTATGAATTTCTGTATTCTAGTTCACACAAAAGGGTGTTGCTGCCTATCTAAATATAACTTGGAGTTCATCACTGCAGTCTCTGGTAAAATAATGATGCTCATAAAAAGTTCTTATTCAACTGGAGTCACATTTAAGATTAAATCATTATATGGCCAGTTCCCATTTGTGAACATTTTTTTGATGAAGATGAGTATTGCTGCAAATTGAATGCAGTATCACACAGGAGGCTTAAGTCACAGTATGGATCTGTCATCCTTCTTCTAATATCTTATCCTGTAGTAGCATCTGAGCTACTTGGCCAACTGTCTTTCATTCATTTTTATTTCATGTGAACTGGGTTCTTTAGAATTGTATGCTAAATTGCAGATGTAAAGAAAAGAGGATTTCAAGAACAGTGTGTGTTAAAAAAAAAAAAAACCAGGGGCCTCTTATTTCTCTGCACTTTGAGTACTGTATACTGCAAAATTGAGAAAGACAGAATTTTGAGTTTGAGGGAAAGGTAGGGTAAGAAATTGGAGAAAATCTAATTTAACTGCTCTCTCAATTTTGGAGATTGCAATTTGACAGCAACCCAGTGGACTAGGAAATAAACTTTTATATTTTTGCCTCCAAAGTCACTAGACTGGTGTCATATTGCTTAAGATGAAATAAAGATTGAGATGCAATCATATTTTTCCAGCTCCATTCTCTTGAATTGGGGTCACAGTATTTGGGATCAAGAAGTTATTTATGAAGTTTATTCTCCACAGCACTTCAGCCTCTTCTTACTTTAGCCAGGTAAATGTAGGATTAGATTCAGGACCCTTGCTGTACAAATCTATGCTCCAGTCATTAATACAGTATTGTGATGTTGTAAGGCCTTGATAACTCTGATGCTGATCCTGCAAATCATCTAAATGATGTACTTCAAGTATGCCTATAGTGCCTTTGACTCCAAAGTGTATAAGTCAAGGACATTTCCCAGTTTTGATATTCATGTCTTCATTAGATTGTGGCTGAAATCACATCCTGAGAAGGGTGGAATTTCCTTAATGATAAACCTATTCCAGTGGTCCTCCATAAAAAAGCATTTATTCCTACCATGCACCTCTAGTTCTCCTGGTACTGTGGGAAACAAAGAACAAATCTCAAGAATAAGTGTCCCCAACTGATATTAGAAAGCATCCCCTCAGCATGAAAAGCACAAAAAAAGGGGGGGGGGTGTCATTTTTTCTTTTTTCCTCCTTGAAAGACCCTCAACCACCTACCATACAGTAACAGAAGCGCTACCTCCAAGGACATCCTCCATGACTAGTAGATTTTGAGCTCAGTTTGCCTCCTGCTATAACCTGTGTGGACACACAGTAAAAATTAGTTTCCATTCAGGAGTTGAAGTCACTTGCATTTGATGCAAGAGTAAAAGCTTTATAACAATGCGGAGAAGAATCTATCATCTACCTCCAATATAACGGAGATTATAAAGTGCTTTCCAAAAGAGGCCAGGATCACATTCCTGATTTTTTCAGGAAACTGAGGCACCAAGAAGTGAAGTGACTTGCCCAGGGGTCACCCAGCAAGCAGAGCTGAGAATAGGACCCAAGTCTGAAAACTCTGAGCTCCAAACCATAGCGGAAGTGGAGTTCGTTCAAACAATAGATGTACTGCACTTCACAGTCACCCAGGGAGCTCCTGATCTTTATAAGTTTTTTCTATAAAACTCTTCTTGCTACGTTCTCTAGGAACAATAACGTTTCTGTAGCCCAGGAGACTTTTTGGTACGTGGAGAGACATGCTGCAGAAAATAAACAAAACCACTGATGGAAATAGGAGTCACATGGAAAAACTGCACACGTACAGAATATTTGGTGCCATTCGTGTGCATCATGAAATATGTTAGGAAGAAAGCCTGAGACACCTACGCAGATCACTAACACAGCTATCCAAAATACAGTGGTACAGCTCGCCTTCCTTTAGTCTAAGATTTAAAGTGACCAGTGATTTCCTTGGGCACTTAACAGGTTAAAAAAAAAAAACCAACAAAAAAAACTCTACACGTGTTTTGCCCAAAGGAACAGAATGGTTTGCACAAGGAAAATTTTTCAAAAAAGCACCTAAGTGATTTTCAAGAGGCCTTAGCTTCCTAAGTGCTTAAGACACTTTTGAAAATGAGTCTAAGCTAACGCACTCTGATGCTTTGGAAAATTTTGTCCATGTTTTTCATCACAACCAATATTCTTTTCATAATTTTGCCCAACATTGTTTAATTTAAAAACTATAAGGAAATTAAAATGAAAACCTTATCTGCATAATATTAAAGCCATGATGCAGACAAAAGACAGGAAATTCAAAGTTAAAGCCAATGTTCTCTTTAATTAATGCCACTCTGCATGCTTGTGTTTTTATTTTACTTCATTTTAACGACAGAAAGTGTTCAATATAGTGTCAGTGTTAACTTTGAATTTCCTGGCTTTTATTAGTTCGTTCCACTACTTTAAATGTTATTCAAATTTCAGGGAGGGGGCTCCCTAAATAGCATTTAATTGTATTACAGTATACAAAAAAAAAATAGCCATCTATATGGAAGGGGGGAAGTGTTACTTAACTTCATAAAGATAATTATTTGATATAAAAGCAGCTGACAAGAACATTCTATACTGCACATTATCCAGAAAAATTAAACCTATCTTGCTGCTTCAATACCACCTAATACTAGGAATTGGCAGAAAAGCATCTATTCTATGAATAATAGCCCAACAGTCCCAAAAGACATCAGTACATGAATAAGAAGGAAAAAAATATCAAGCCTTTTCCAAAATGGTGCTAATGCTCCACTGAAACTTAATTTTATAATTTACTGGCAGTCAAGATGGCAGGAAATAAAATAATTTGCTATATTCTGCACAACAAACCCCCTGCTTTTCCTGGGAAGGGTAATTATCCCTAAAAAATATAGAAAAAAAAAAACCGACATCTCATATTAAGCTAAAGTCTCATCAAGAAGAGAAAGAGTGCCTCATTACATGTAATTACCAGAGAATTAGAAACATCATTTAACTAAATGAGCGAATAATGCTCAGGATATTGAAGAAACTTGCCTGCACTTCTGCAGAGCACTCTAAGTCCCATTACAAAAATTGCACCTCTTTAATGGAATAATTTTAGGCCTTGTCTGCCTTGCTTTAAAAATAAAGAGCCTCAGAGAGGCAGAAAGAGGCTGAAACTACCATAAACAACTGTTGAAAAGAGCTGCAGAGTAGGAGTACTCTACTGGATACCATGATTTAAAATGACTCATAATCTAACATAATCATGAAAATTAAACCTGAGGATTTGAGAGGGGAGGTGGGGGAGGAGAGTGAAACGAATTACCCTTTTTAATTGTACATACTCAAAACCACAATGTATTTACAATTCCAGATTACAGTAAAAGATTAAAAATTCTAGGTTAATGGTAAATCTTATAGACTGGGATAACAAAAGCTGCTGCATCAGAAGTTAGCTTAAAAGCAAAACAAATGTTCCTTGCCTGCAGATTGATGTTTACTGCTGTATAATGCAATCATTTTCTAAGTGCACAGAAGTTACCAGGGACTTTAACATTGACTATGGTTTAAGGCAATCCATTAAGTAACTGTCCACCATCATAGACCTGTGATCTTTATTTTAACAGCATTTCATTAATCAGCTAAGCTGACTGTGATGTCATGAAGGTGGCATAATGGACCACATTAGGAAAGGAACATCTGGGAAATATTTTCTGCAGCACTGACAAACGCATCTGTGTGGTACCAGAAGAATCAGGGTTCTCCTTAACGTATATGAAACCTGGTGACAGGAACAGTGTCAAAGGCCAGTTCAAAGGCTGTTGAAATTCAATAAGCAGAGTCCAGTGGGCCTTGGGTCAGGTCCTCAATTCTAGGCCCATGTCACTCTGTGGGGATACAGTCCACTGAAAAGAAAGAAAGCTATCAACTTCATGTACTGAGCAATGCTGTCCAGCTGACACACAGAACAAACGTTTGCTTTTGAGAAGTGCTATCTTGCCAGAGGCAAATGGAAAACAAGGGAAAGGAGAAAAGAAATAAGGAAAGAGACACTGGAGGAGAAAAGATATACATACAAGAGATGAAAAAAATATATACATTTTAGTCAATATCACATTTTCATAACATTTCATTTCCTTTCTTCACTCGATTCAGATTTCTTGATATCTTTCTTCATAAGCAGCCAAAGACTCACAGCACAAAGGAGGCTGGAGTGGTGTGAGCGCTGAAGGGCACAACTGACAGCCCAGAGGTTGCACGCTTGAGGCCACGGCAGACGCACTCGCCATCCGGCCCTGTCAGATTCCCGTGAATCTGTGAAATCTACATTTTAAATGTCTTGTCACATAAGGACATGAAAAAGGAAAAGACAGCACAAAAAGGCTTACACTTACAGGAATAAAAGGAAGGGGCAATGTTTCAGTTCCATAAAAGTTTCTACAAGGTAAATACATAAAAGATGGAAATAAGAGAAATGGGACAAAAGGAAAGGCTAGAAGAAAAGGGAAACCATACCAAGCTATTTCAGCTGGGAAGAAAATGAAAATCATATCCCAGAGATCTGGAACATTAAGACATGAGCAAAATTTTAAGATCTTTATTTTCCCAAAAATCACGTATGTGACTTTTAGAACATTTGTCATTTATTTAGGATTTGCTCTTTGATTTTCAACCAAGATTATGAAAAACCTCTTTATGTCCTGTACAGGACCCAGTCCAGTATGGGTGTTGCGGCAGTTTTACTGGCTTTTTCCATTTCTGAATGTCTGTGTCAATCAAGGGTATTTTCATGAATGTAACATGTATTTGAAAGCTTTTTGATCTCAGAAACATTCACCTTTTATCTCTAGGTGTGAATGGCAATTCTAAGACAAGCAGTTAGATATGAAATGGTGGGGCATCGAGTTTCTATTACTGCTTTGATAACAATGATGATGATTGTTGATGTTGTTGTTAAGGCTATTAGACAGACTTGGACCCAATAAGAAATCAGACATCTAGAAGCTGGGAGAGAAACAAGTACAGCTGTTGATGACTTGAGATTGGGGTATGCATTAAAGTTGGAACAGGATGCAGCTTGAATGGCAAATCATCAGTGAAGCAAGGGTTGCTTTCCTCCCTGCTGGAATAACTGGGTATGGTTTACCTTTTCTTCTCCTTGCCTTTCCTTTTGTACCTTTCCTCTTATTTCCATCTTTTGTGTATTTACATCATGGAAAAATTTTATGATTATGTTTGTTGATGTTGTTGCTGTGATAGCTATTAGACTGACTTGGAAGCAATAAGAAACCAGACCTCTTTAGAAATTGGAAGAGCAGGTGGAACTGCTGGTGACTTGAGATTGGGATATGCATTACATGTTGGAACAGGAAGCAGCTTGAACAGGAAATCACCAGTGAAGGAAGGGTTGGTAGAAGCAAACATCTGAATAAAGGGAAAGGCGTCAGGCTTCTACTACTATCCACATCCAAGTTAAGTCATCTTATTTTGCAATCTTCTGTCTTCACAGAATCATAGAAGTTGGGTCGGAAAGGACCTTGTAGATCTTCAAGTCCGACCCCCTGCCAGGGCAGGAGAAAAAACTGGGCTCAAAGGATCCCAGCTAGGTAAGCATCAAGCCTCCTCTTAAAGACCCGCAGACCCCCCCAGTAAAGACCTACATCTTCACTGATGTAGTCGTTAGATGATTGTTTGCCATTTTAATTGTGGTAACTGAAATACTAAAAACTTGAGAGTGGTGTTTGGTAATTATCAGTCATCAATGTACTACCGTATCAGACTTTATCCTAAGATAAAAGATGGGATATGAATGAAGTGATTGAGTGACATGAAGTAATCTCTAAAGGTAAATATTGTTTTTGTCAAAATGCGTTAAGGAGGAAAATAGCACTTCTTCATTTGAAAAAGAAAAATGAAATTTGCCACAAGATTAAATTGTGCCATTGAATGCCACAGACACCTCCTTCATTTAAACAAATCTTGTCCATCCTCAATATTGCAAACATGGTAAAACCCAAAGTTAGGCCAAGACGGTCCAACTTCAAAGCAGCTGGGGGCCTCACACCACACAGGCAGCTGCAGCAGGGGCAGCATGCCCCGGAGCTGCAGTAGTGCAAGGCCCCTGGACCACTGTATCCCTCAACCACTGCACTGTACATGGGGGCAGTCATGAATGATGCATGCCCCCAGAGGCTGGGGGGGCACAGCGACCGCCCGCAGGTGGTGGTGGTGTGGGGAGCTTCCACAGGTGGCCATGGCAGTGTCGGTGATGGAGGGAGGAAGGGAAGGGGAGAGCAAGAGCTGACCGGTGGTCAGCAACCACCTGCAGATGCCACCAGCAGCATCAGCAGTGCTTCTTTCAGGGGGTGCACTGCCCATCTCAGGGGGCCGCCAATGGGGCCAGTGCCCCCACATTAGCTCCCCAGTTGGAGACTTTCCTACTACATTGCGTCATGGGTTCCCCTAGTCCCGGGGGCTGCACCTCCTTGGCCCTAGGGCTGGAGTAGCAGCAAAAGACAGGGGAAAGGAGAGCCTAGAAAACTCAGCTGCAGAAGCAGCTGGAGTAAAAGGGTAAGCAACAGGGTAGCCCCCAGGTTGCACATTAACCCCTCGCAGGCCACATGCGACTATAAAAGCAATGGAAAGACAAAGACTAGGCAAAAGATAAGACAGTTAAGAGTATTTGATGCTAAAGAAATTACCTTTAATGTAACAGAAAACGGGCAATCAAAAAAAAAAAAAAACCGGAGTAACTGCCCTAGATATGGTCCCCTCCAGACAGATTTCATTTCCTAGGTCTGCTGCTGGCTGCTTCAAGTAAAGAAATACTAGGGGGAAATTAAATCAAAGAACTAAATGAATCAATATTGTTATTAACAAAAAAATGTTAGCTGAACAGTAAAAAGACCTGATAACAGCAACAAGCATTTGTACAGAAAAGCAGTTGTCCTTACTCAAGGTTATTGATTCCTCATGCAAAGAGAAAATCCTGCAGAAGGTAGTGCCTGTGTTACTGAAGATGCCACACAAGCATGCACAATAAAGTGTGGTGCCAGAAGGTCCTTGCCGCTATCTCAGATAACAAAAACGAACTGAAAAAGAGAAGCAAGACTCTTAGTGCAATCATCCTAAACTTCTGGCATAGGGGTGTTCAAGCATACTATTTAAATGTCACTGAGGCAAAAGTAATGGCTAACACAGTGCTAAAGCACACTGTGAGCGTTCAAAATGTCTGCAATCACTCATCCTTATAGCCGCCCGATGGTAAAGGGAAGGTTGATAAGCCAGCTTCAAAATGACCCAAAGGAACTTTCAAAAAGATTGTGGGTGAAGTTCTGGCCCCACTGACCAGCAGGATTGTAGCCATGCTATAGCTTACAGTAACACCATGGGACTTTTCATATACCACCTCTACAATTTGCATTCAGCTCTCATACATATGTCATGTTTTGCCCTGGGTATAAGAATTAATCAAAACATTTTATGCAACAAGAAACTCTGTAGGGAAGGCATTATCCTTACAAAAGTAATTGAGAGAGGCAAAGGCGCTTGGCTTTTTTACCAGCTTTTTCATTATCTGGGCAAATCTATTTTTTTCCAGTCGGGGTTGCACCAGGCAAACTACACAAGAAGGGAAGGAAGAAGAAAAATGAGTGGTGACCCTAGGACTATGAAAGGAATTTGCTGTTAACCTCACTTTGTTTTGCTGTCTCTGGTCTCATGGTCCTCCGTATAAAAGATTTAAAAAAAAACGTAAATCATAATTTTTTCTGGCCCTTTAATCTTACTTTTAATTCCAGTATCCCCTTAATTAGATTTGGGGTGCTTAAAAGTGTTAGTCACATCTTTTGGGAGAGTCTACATTTTAAATCACAATTACATGCTGAATATTTCATGTTATATATCTTTTGTGCATAATAAGGAATAAAAAATTTAGTCCCAAAAAGATGTTTAATAATTTAAACTACCAAGGATATGATTAAAGGCAGGCAGAGATTGGGAGGGAAAGGATTTAATTGTGGCCAAGGGATAAATCCAAAAAGATCAAATACTAGTTTTTATTTTTGAACTGAGTACTATGATAAAAAAACAAAAAATCAGAAAAATTCAAAACAGATCCAGGACTTTTTCCAGGTAAATCACATCCATTCATTCATGAAACAGCGCGTCGAGTTTTGCAGAACAGACCAGATGTTCTCCATTGCAACATCAGAGCCAGATTTTTTCCTGCTTTTCTGCTAAAATGAAGGAGTGGAGGATGGGAGGTAGGGGAGGCGTTTAAGGAAATCAACACATGCTCACACATCAAACTCCCCAGATACTTTTGGAAGTGGAACAGATCCTTTCACCCATCTGCGCTAATTATGTTCTGCTCAGGGACAGGGGGGTTCCTACTCAGCTACTAAAGATCCTGCCAACCTTCATTGGCCAAACTTCCTCAACTGCTGTTGGAAAACTTTCATCTTTCCAAGAAGAGAAATATTGAGGGGACTTGGATTTCTTCTTATTATTGACAGGCATCCTTAACTGATATTATTCTCCACACAGCCCCAAGTGAATGGCATGTGTATCTTTTCAGCAAATTTGCAGCCAAACACAAGCATCCTACAAAGCAAACAGCAGCAGCTACATCAGGGGTTCAAAGCCCAAGACAGCAACTCCAGTAACGCCAACTGACAGCTCTCAAGGCAAAATGTAAACCATTCACACTGTGCTCTGTGGGGTGGGCAAAAAACCATGAACTTCTCACAAGAGACTCCAGAGAACAAGTAACATGATAAGAAACTTCTAAATATTCCCCATCTTTCTGCTGCTTTCTTGTGTCTGCTGTACAGACTATGGCTGTGCAATTTTCTTCAGCTTTACAAAGTGGAATGCGTTGCTATTTAGGTTGAAATGCTCCAGTTAAGATTTTCATCTTAATAATGAGGGTGCTTCCCTGCCCCCCCCCCAATTCTTTGATGGCTTTGTTTTGCAGAGCCCAATATTAATTTCCACCCCCCAAATGGTACCGAATATAACTACACAAAAATAGAAAAGAAAGAACAACGTTTTTCACTTTTAAAAGGTACAGACACTAGGGGATGTTACACTTCGTATTCTCTTCCTTCCCCCACTCATTTCTACAGCAAGTAAACTATGGTAAGTCTTAATTTACTTGTGGTCTAAATGGTCTCTTTTGGTCGTTCTAGAAATACCAACATTGTATACCGACAACATGCATTTAACACAACACCGTCTAACCCAAAACCTCAAAGTGTTTCACAAACATTAAGATTTCAGCCTCATAAATAAGCCCTGTGAGATAAAGGAATTTTAGCATCTTCATTCTACAGATGGAAAAACTAAGGCACAGAGGGCACATCTAGATGCGTCCCTACAGCGCCATTGTTACTGCGCCATCATTTAGTCCTTCCTCTTGGACATACTAAATGACAGCGCAGTAACAGTCTGTACTGCGGAGTCCGCACAGGGCATAGTTATTTTTAGTCGCTGCGGCACTGTAGCGACATGCTATGCCGAGGGAGCGCACTGCTACGGCAGTGTAGCTGCAGCATCGTGGTTTTTACCTGCTGACGCTACATCGCCGTAGTGCGTTGCTACAGCGATATAGCAGCTCATGTAGATGGGTCCAGAAGCAGCATTGGGTCATATAGCAAGAATGAATCAAGATTGGAACCCATTGCATGAACTAACTGGGCCTATTGCATGATTCAGGACTTAGTTCCAGTTCCTGCCTTGGCAGAAAGCTCATGCAATTTTGTGAAACTTGCTCAATTTTTTCTCCATCTCCATTCCTCCATCTGTAAAATAAGATTTCTTTCCCCTTAGTTTGTCTATCCAGATTGTAAATTCTTCCAATCAAAAACTCTTACAATGCAGCCCTGTAATACCTAGCAAACAGGGCCCTGGCGACAGTTATTAGCTATAGGCACCACTGCACTACAAGTAATAAATAAGGTAGTAAAAGAAGGCTTCCAGTCTTTCATATTTTTTCCGTCATAGCTGTTTTGTTTTGGTTTTCTAATTGTCTTGAAAAGAAGAGAAAAACTAAAATTAATAATGTTAAAAAATAATTCAGCATGCCCAATTTTATTGTTTTCATTTAAAAAAGCTTTGGTTGATTTCCCTCTTTGGGCTGCAGGGATGAGCAGGGATTTTAAAAAGCATGCCAAAGGAACGATGAGAGCAAGCTGCAAAAATATGCCCATGTTAAATTCTAGCATAGCATTGCTAGGGCAAGTAGACAGTGTTTCTTCAAAGCCACAAGTAGAAGACCTATTATATTTTATGGGCTGCTTTCAAACGCTATGCATCATTATAGCATGTGTCCCCTTAGAAAAAAGTTATATATAATGTAGTAAAAAGAAAAAGCTACAGCGCATTTCTGTCTCAATCGCAACTATATATTCCACACTAGGTGTCTTAAATAGCGATGATAATTAAGACTGTGTTGAGTCCTTCAAGCATATATATTTGACTCTGGTTTCAAAAAATATATAACTGTGTATTATTAGGTATAATTAAAATACATTATTTTTATACCAAGAAAACCCATCATGTGCCATAGCAAATACCACACTGCATGGGGGTTAGAAGTTATCAAATACACACTGCCTAAACAAACAGTAATGCTGTGGATATAATAATATATTGAACATCACAGTTTAGTGTAAGAAAGGATGACTAGTAAGCAGGAGCAATAGTTTCTATTCTACTATTGACACATCACTTATGCAAAAATTTTCAAGTGTGTCCAGCAAGAGAAATTCCCCGGCTCCTGGGTGCCCAAGTTGAGACGTTTAGGAACTGAGTTTTAGATGTTATGAGGAAGTACACACTAGGCCTGCGCGAAGCAGAAAGTATTTGCTTTGGATTCAGCCGATTCAGAGGGACAGTGATTGAATCTGGTAATTCAAATCACTGTCCTGATTTGATTCGGCCAACTCGGATCTGGAGATTTGGCGCTGATTCAGAGATTCGGCCATAAACTATACAGGCAGCAGCTGGTAAGTCTGTTGTGGTGGGTTGAGAGGGGCCAAAAGAGGCGTGGGGGGCAGGGAGAGATCAACATCCCCACAACAAGGGAGGGATTGGGGCTGAGATTAGCTGCCCAACCGGGGCAGGGGGGCACAGGACTCGGGGTGGGGGGCTCCCACCACTGTGCATCGCCAGTCAAGGAGCTGCTTTTCTGGTGGCTCCTCCAGTGGCTCTTGCTACCAGTCCAGGAGGGCATCGGAGCGGGCATGTGCCCCCAGATCTGCATGGGGTCCGAACTGCGCGCCAAACTAGCAGCAGAAGGTGCTGGGAGTGGGGGCTGTGCCCCCCCGCTGCTCACTCAGCCGGGGCAGGGAGGTGCAGGATGGTGCCACTGTGCTGCCTCAGCCAAGAGGCGCACAGCAGAGGAAGCTGCTCGAGCCTCCCTGTGCTTCCCGGACAAGCCGCGGCTCCACCCTGCCCTGGCTGGGCAAGCAGCAGCAGGACATGGGGGCAGGCACACGCACCCAAATTGGGGTGGGGCCGGCAGCAACGGCTATGGGGAATTTTAGGGTAGCTGCACCCCTCCCCCCATATCCCTCCCTCCACTGTGCTCTGTGGGGTGGGCAGAGCCAGGGCTGCAGCTGGGGCTAGCCTCCCAGAGCGCAGCCTGGCCCAGCTCAGCCCACCATGCACACTAGTGGCACGCCCACTCCCATGCCCTCCCAGGCCGGTGGAGCCACCGAAAGAGCAGGTCCCAGACAGGCAGCGTGCAGTAGCAGAAGCTCCCTCCCCGAGTCCTGCACCTCTCCCTGCCCCGGCAGGACATCTTGTCCCAACCCCAATCCCTCCCTTGTTGTGGGAGCATTGATCTGCACCCCCACAACAGACTTACCAGCTGGAGGCAACTGTGTCCAGCGTGGTTGAGGACTGCTGCCTGTATAGTCTACAGCCGAGTCTCTGAATTGATTCAGACATTTTAATGGGTCTCCTGATTCGATCTGTATTCAGAGGTTCGGCCGCCGAATTGGGCCGAATCTCCTCCAAATTGAAACAGCTACTGAAGCTTCGCACAGCCCTAGTACTCAGCTCCTCCAAATGTAGTCAATCCTTAGCTATTTCACACTGGGAACTCTGAATTAGTGGGCACTTAAAAATTAGAACTTTCTTATGCTACACTTAGGTAAGATGGGGGTAACATCCTTACCTCCCCACCCCCTCGTCCAGCACGTTAATACCACAGCTCTTTCAATGGTATACCAAGCCATCCAGTGTGATGATTTTTCACATTTGAGTTTACAATAGGGATTGTTTTTCCATGCAAGACGCATATCAATACAAACCAAAGCCAGTTTTGTAGACACATTTTATAATTGCAAAAAAGTAGCAAGACAGACCATCGCACATTTGAGAAACAGCAGATCTGCAGGTCTGCACATAGTAACTATACAGTTATTATCCTCAAGCACTAACCAGGAGAAAAAGTACACTTAACAATGTGCTGTTGTAACATTCAGAGCACAGATGCCACTTGGCTTCTAATACCATGGTGTTATGAGACTCTTGTGAGAGACAACCTGTGATATTTTTTCCTGCAAGCAGTCAATGAAGATAGATGATTCTATCACAGTGACGGCTATGACTCCATGTTTTCTGTAAGGCCCTCAACATTCAGCAAGAGGCAATGACTTAAGGAGCTCTCTTAGATTTTAGTTCCTCTGATCAGGAGTCAGTATATTCTCTGCTCAGCTGTTTCTCATATAGGTCAGAGAAGGATTGTTTCATATGATTTCTTTGGCTTCCAAACCTTTACCTTTATCTATATTTCTAGGAGAGAGCTAATAAAAAGAAGATTAATCTCCTCTTTATAAAAGAAATGTCTGTATTCTAACTACATTTTTTCCTGGCTGACACACTGACACAGCTGTTGCCCTGTCCAACTAATGTTTCTCTTCCCTTTCTATGCCAAGTTGCCTTGCTATATTTTCTATGTGCTGCCTTTTTGGGTTTCAAATACCTACATAAAACTTCACCACTTACCTGTTAACAGCTGTTGCCCTACTGTTTTGGAAGTCAACCACAAAATACCATTACAAAATTTCAATTCATAAACAAGTCACTTAAATTCCTCTCATATTTTCTCATCTGCCTCCCATTTCCCCCCACCCCCTCTCCCCAGCTCTTATTTCATTTCTCTTTCTTCACCTATTCATATGTTTTGCACTCTATCTCCCTATTCTTTTGCCTTCCCTTGTTTCTTCTCCATTCCTTTTCCTGCTGGATACTTCCCCCTCCCACGTACCTTTCCCTTTCTTTACACCTCCACTCATGCCTTTTCTCAATCTACCCTGCCCTCTCATTCTAATTAATGTTCCTGTTCACCTCCCTTTTAACGGTCTCCTTTAGTTCTTCATGCTAGGGCCAGTTTTACCTTTTCTGTGGATACATGGCCTAATAGGTTTTTACTGTGGAAACCTCTCTATCCTCCTCTCCTTTATTCTACTCTCTAATGCTGAGAAGAAATGGAGAAACAGAGTAGATATCTGAGTTTGGTTGACAGAGAACAGTCATGTATATAACCACATGGTGGTCAGAAATAGTGAGATCACATGGCTGATATGCCTTTCTGTAGCTGTACACACCACGATTGTGCCATTATAAAACATTGAGGGCAGCACGAATCCTGAGCAAATAGACATCCTTGCCTCTTGTTGCACCATAAATGCCCCAAACTATAAGTGCAATGATTCCTATTAATAGCCTGTGTTGCCTTCTGTGGCAGATGTCTGATCATTTATGCCATGAGAATGCAGGCAGCTGTTCCTGGGACTTGGGCCCAATCCTGTGGGACAACAGTCCTGGATGAAGCCCAGCTAGAAGGCAAACTGGTCATTGACACACACCATCCCAAAGCATATGCCCTTGAGTAGTGGCTCATTACAAAAATTTGTTATGCTAGTATATCACAGGCCTTGTTGGAAGGATGTTCTTTGTCTTTCCTGCTTTGGTACAAAGAGGAAAAACAGGTGCCCTGTGTTTTGGGGAAAGGTAAGCTTTATTTCATCACTGCTGAAACCCGATTTCTGGTGCTTCTGATAGCATCCAAAAGGCACTGACAGGGATTGCTTGCATGAGTCTGCAGGGCTGTGGGCAAACTCCTTGATATTACTTGCTCACCTCCTAGGATCATTCACAACCAGCAGCAACAAAACTGCACTGTCCTGATATGCTGGCAGGAAGAGGAATTATGTCTCTCCTTAAGGAGGAACTGCAGCACCAGATGATGGAAAGAGAAGAGCTCTGGAGGACCAGGAGTGGGCACCCCTCTTCTGAGAACAGGAAACAGTGATGTGGGAGAACCACCAGCAAACCCTCCAGGACTTGTTTGTTGCTGTACTCCCCAAAGGGATACAACTACAGCAGACCCTGAAACTGCGTAAATCTCCAATGTGAACACTAGAAGTGGGTGCTAGTGCATCTTCATCCCTTACAAGAAGACTGCATAGCCTGAGGCATACAACCGCAGGCCTGGGAATGCACAAGTCATTCACTCAAGTCATTTATTCAGGGGATGGATAGCCTTTCTTCTGGGCCTTCACTGCCTTTCATTCCCAACACAGGCACCACCAGAAGTGGAAACAAATCCCTCAATTCTAACCCAAGCTATTCAAAACCTTTTGCTTAAAAGGCCAGCAGGGAGCAGAGCAGAAAAGCTGGTATTACCACCATTAATGCTGCCTGACCCCGACTCCCTGCAACCAGCATCCTACCACCAACCCTGTTCTTTCATTTCCCTGCTGCTCTGAAGTTTATCCACGTTAAATCTCACACCCTTCCTTTTATAGTGCCCTGCTCTACCTGTCTTCAAGGAATCACTTTAACCTTTATATTCCCTGTATATGGTTACCATCTAGCCCCAACAACATACACATACCTTCAACTTGTTTATTTTCTTCATCCGGTCAGTTTATCTTTTCTGCAAATTAATCGTTGCCTGTTTTCATGGTTGTATAATACCTCTTTCAGCCATGTAATGCATCATGCAATGGTGGTCTCACCCCCAAAACCCTTCAAACCAGGTGGCCTGTAACAGTGCATTACTTAAAGCTATAAGCAGACACCACAGGTCAAATACTTTGAGGGAAAGGAAAGCCATCACGGGAAGCACAAACCCTCCCATCATTGGGACACCCTTCCCCCTTCTGCTGCTTAGGGAAGGAAGCAGCACTCACCTTGGATCACATCCCATAACATCAAGGTTTTTTTAATTCAAAGGGGCCTTCATAACCAGAATTGAACATTTCAGAAGCAGTTCAGGGACAAAGTATTTATAGTTTCACAACAGACAAAATGAGTACACCAGATCATTCCTTCCCTCCTCCTGTGACCCAGATATTGGGCAAGGGGCCAAAGATCTCCTGTACCAATTGAGGTATTTTCCAAGGATATCAAAGCTAAAGGGGATCATCTTTAAGAAACAATTGACAAGACTGAATGGTTCAACTTTCAAATTCTAAAGTATGAAATGGACAAGAGGGTGGTTTTGCAATAGCATGAAAATAGCAGAACACTTATCTGGACTTACCTCAGTGAAAATTACAAAACACGTTGCCTATTACGTCCTCATGCAAGGACATGCTCCAAAAACATCTGTAAATGTGGCATCTTTAATTTCCCTGGTTTCCACTAAGCCGGGGCATGAACCATTCATTAGGGTGCCTTCTAGATACATATTTGGTAGTCCAGAGGTCATGGGCCCTGTCATTATAGAATGGCTCACCTCTGACTTCACATGCATTGTGCAGGGCATAGCAGGAGAGAGTGTGCACAAAACAGCGAATGCTGGCATCCAAACAGTTTGCAGGTAGGGCCACCTCCCCTTCCAAATGCACACTCAATGCTCAGAGTCTAAATTAAAGGATCTGTACATCCCCAAAATGTCTGGGTACAGAGATCAAGTCTGGTGGGGCTCCTCATAATACTGGGAGGAACATATGCCCCCCTGACTACCATGTCATTGTAGTGGAGGGGGAATATGGTTGTAGCTTGGCCAATCATGCAACTTCCTCATCATCTTGAAATTCTGGCATCATTCAATCTGGTTTGTTTGGCCAATGTCCATATGCATAAACCTTTCCCTGTCATCTAAACTCTGCAAAACAAGGGAGTAGTATCCATGTGGTTAGTTGGTCACTGTAAATAACCAAGTATGACAATACATGCATACCCAATAGCCCTACAAGAAAAGCCAGCTATAATTTCAGCTATGTTCATTATGCCACCAATATGTGGATAAAGAAACCTCAAAATGACACCACACAACAATCACTCCTACCAGTTGTGTCTTTAATAAGGAACTAATTAGCCACAGACCTGTAGCAATTGGGAGTTACCAGCTTCTAAACTGCAATGAACTATTCAATTCTGTATCGGTATGGGCTTTTTCATTTCACTGCCATCAGTGCAAGCTCCTCATCCCAGTCCATGGTAGCCTGCCCCTTCATGCACCGGAGCCACTGCCGGTTATCCTACCATGACAAACTACATTGTTTCAACAATCAGTGTTGTTTTCCTGGACTTAAACAGGTGATTAACAGCAGACATTTAATTGACAATGACAAGCTAGCCTCAGATGCAACTTGAAACATTTTTTAAAACCTGAAAATAGATTTGATGAGAAAAAACAAATATTCAAATCCATGCTGCTATTTTTTTTTTTTTAACAAAGTTGCTTCTCAGACAGAAAATGTATTTTCACAATACAGTTTTCTCTACAGGAAACATTTGTTTGGTTTAGCAGCTGAAGCAAGAAGTCAGACTGCAGATTACATTACTGAATGAGAAGTGGCAGCAAAACAAGTTTGAAGTTAGGAGGGATTGGACCCTACCTTCTCCTGAGAGGTGTACAATTTTCTTTGGCAAAAGGGAGTCCCCTGCTCTCATAAGTTTCTTCTTCCACCATTACCTCGGTGTTGCTCTTTGTTGGCTGGCTCAAACTAAGACCAAACACATGCCACCTTATATCACAGTCAAAGTATCAGACCTTCTAATTTGTACTGCTCTGTTCTCAATTCTTCCAAATCATGATTGATCTCAAGATTCTCTACAGGCATGATGCAAGTGAAATAACTAACAGCTTGAATTTCAAGTGTTACATAAAGCCCTACCTTCCCCTTGCAAATGATCAATGATTCCTCAATGGTTTGAGTCATCAATACTGCCTAGACATGTCTTAAATCAGGAGTGTCAAGCATACAGACAGCTAAGCCATTTCACTAGGCTCATGGGACTCTCAGAGGGGCCACTGATTTGGGGTGGGATCCGCTGCCAAAATCCAGGGCACTGGGCATGCATGCCAGCAGCAGGCTGACGGGGCAAATGACAGCTGCATTAACCCCTGCCACTGTCACTTGCTCAGATCTGGATCCAGCCCAGGAGTCTCATGCAACCTGGCTCCGGCCCATGGGAAGCCCTGTTGTCTGGATCTGGCCCAGGGTTACAGATGTGTTTGACACCTCCGCTTTAAATGCTTATGCTTTCAAAACAGTATATGAATACTAAGTCAGTGGTTCTCAACCTTTTTAGACTCAACAAACCCCTCCATAAGTTTTGTGAATCGATTGGCACCCCATTTCAAATAAGTGAATTTATTACAGTGCTTACACCTCCCTGTAGAGGGGTTTGGGGAGCAGCCAGGCAGAGCAAGCCTAAGCCTGTGCTTATCTGCTCACACATACCTGGCTTACCTCTTTACACTTCTGGGCACTCTTCAAAGAAGCTAATAGCATCCTGGGGTGCTGTGGCACCCTGGCTGAGAATCACTGGACTAGGTTAACACCCTTGATGAGGTGTCTTCCCATTTATTGGGCTAGAAAAAAAAAAGACAGCTGAGTCAGTGACTCGCCATGAGCCATATCAAGAACCCACAAGCTCCAAACATTCAACCTAAGGACCAGTCTTAGAGACTCATTTCATACAGCACGACACACATGCAGTTAAGGTTTTCAAAGTGATTTATTGAGCAGTTCTGAAACTACCGGAAGCTTCCAGAACAAAAATGCAGTAAGTGGTTTTAACACAGTTTGCTTACAGGAAAGACTCATTTTACTTTTAAGACTGCAATTAAACAAAACATGGATGCACTGATGCTCTAAATCAAAAAAAAAAAGAAATAACACTAGAGTGAAGTATACAAAAGGTACAGAAATACACAAGTTTCTTAGTTAAAAGGCAGATCAATAAAAAAAAAAAGTTCTTTCCACTTCTATCTTTTAATCACCATTACAGGCTAGTCTTGTTAGGAGCAGGTAAACAAGCCTTTCATAAAGAAGAGCTGAAGCTTCCTGCCAGATTTTTAAGTAGACCTGAAATAAAGAAAGTAATGTTTCAACAAGTAGGTTTCAGACTTTTTATAAATTCATTAAAAAAACTTCATTGGAAACTTTTGGGGAAAAAAAAAAAACAAATAAAAAGACTATCAACTCTGAACTGCACAGAACAGAAAACTTTTGCTTCTTCCAAAAGCATTCAATGTAGTAATTTGGTTGTCAGCAAATCAAAACCCTTCCAAATGCCCATATTATTAAAAAGGCATTGTTCCAACCACAAGTTTAAAAGACAGGATATACAAACACAAGATAGTTCAACTAACCTAAAAAAGAGTCACATCATAAAAAAGCACTATTAACTAGATATTAGGCAGAAAGCAAAGAAAAAGCATGCTATTTGAAGGTACCTTGATATGACTACACAGCATATTCCCCCCAACAAACCCCCACTCTTATTCACCATAAGACTGGTGTCCTAAGGCTGGCACAAGCAACTTATAAATGTCAGAAAAGCATATAAACCTTGTTAATGTTTTCAGAAATTCATTTAAAGATAGAAACAGGTCCAAAAAGATGCCTGTCTAAATGCATTGCAATTACGTTACAATTATTTTCCAAATACACAGATATGCTCTGTCTTTTCTCAGCTCATTACTGACTCAAACAATTTGCCCTTCTGGGATCAATTGTTTGCTAATAAATAATTGTTTACAGTCACAAAATAATATTAAGGAGTATTCTTATTAGTTTTCCTTCTACAGTCTAATAAGATTCAAAACTAGCTGATTCCCAAGAGTCTAACCTTAACCTCGCTGTATTTAACAGCCCAGGAAATGATGAACCATCTGTTTCAGAAAATAATGGAGGGCCAAGAGGAAATATTGTTTAATTGTAGATTAACCTCCTCATACAGCAGAACAAGGCATCTACAGAACTAGCAACTATAACCAACAATGGATAGAAATAATTGAAAATAGGCCCTAACACTGTAAGCCCAGTAACAATAAGTATTAACTTACAGTTACTCATACAAAAAATGTAATTGCAATATGGATATAATTTCTGGGTAATATTTTGACACTTTCTTTTTACATAATGCCAGAAAAAGAGAATAGATCACTTTAAAAGTGTAAGTCCACAAGCATTTACACAATTTTGTATTTTACCAATATTACTCTCAATATAACCACAAAATAAATGATTCAAAACAGGCAGATTGACACTACAGAGAGGTGCCTTAAAAAATAAAATGATATTGGAGTACAACTTAAAAAGTGAGATGCAACTTCTCATTTAAAACAAACTACAATTTTTTTTTGGTAAAGGTAAGTAGTATTACAGCAGGTAATTGGTCTTATACAGTAGATAAAGTAATAAATCCCATAACCAAATAGTTAAAATACTGGGCAGTTTGATTAAATGCATAAGAACCTTTAAAAAACAACAGAATTATTCTGTTCAACCTACTGCTAAGTTGATGCAAATAACAGAGGTTATACCAGTGTGCAATTCTATACCATGCCAGATCTTCCATTTAGCTTTCTTTAGCCTGAGCATTAGCAGAGGCCTTCTCTATCTAACAATAAAGGATGTTCCCTTTACCAGTAGTGGTGGCACCAAGTCTGGTGTCAAAGGGTAAAAAGCACACTCCAAATAAAAAGATAATTCTCCAAAATGCAGACAGTGGGAATGCTTACATGATTTTGATGCAGTCTCCCTAGAATCAGTTCAATGCTTTTCCACAGTGGAAAGTTAGGTCTCTAATCTGCATATACAAATTTCACCTAATTCTAACTCTTACAGATCCAACAGAATAAAACTTGCTCAGATGAATAATGCCTGAATTCTTCAACTTGATTTTGAAGCAATGAGCTAACAATAACTCCACAGCCTAGAATAACAGCGACTATTCAAAGAGAATAAGAGTTTGACATTCTCCTACTAAACAACTAGGTGCAATTTTATCCATCACACGTCTATCAACCTACGGATATTGAAAGCTTGGGAGAACAAGATAAAATCAAGTCCAACCCTACTGTCAAGCTGCACTATCTACTAGCTATCAATAATGCTATTCATGAATTTAG
The DNA here is from genome assembly GCF_052110815.1 of Crocodylus siamensis. Lineage (NCBI taxonomy): Eukaryota > Metazoa > Chordata > Crocodylia > Crocodylidae > Crocodylus > Crocodylus siamensis. Next base: position 81,556,488 of record NC_143401.1, read on the forward strand.
GAAAATTAATAAATCCTGGGATGAATGCTCAAAAAGGCTCAAATACAAGTGAAGCACACTCACTTGGGTTTTGTTTCTGCATCTGTCACTTGGCGAATGAAGATACCATCTTCAGGATGTTCAATGTCATCCATTTCATACATGTATGACGAAGCTATTGCAAGGGTGGTTCCATCATTACTGAAGGCGAGTGATGCTATGCTTGTGGGATACCGATGGAATTGACATAGTCGCTTTTTATTAAACGGATCCCAAATGTTTACAAATCCATCAGAACCACCTGCAAATTGGTTTTAAAAAATAAATAAATAAAGATCTTTAGATGTTAGGCTGTCATAAGTGAACAAACAACAACTGTTTCAGCATTTAATGCAACTAATCCTAGTGAAAACAAGAAAGTGAAATAAAATTTGTTATAGTGTTTTATCATCAGCTGAACAGGCCATAACATAAAGCAGCTTTGTAATGCAGTGGAGTCTGCAAGTACCTGTTAAAGAAATACATCTATACAATTTTAAATATTTACTTACCTGTAGCAAACGTGTTGTGGATGTTGTGGAAAGAAATAGCATTAACCGGATAAATCTGCTCAATATTATTCTCCTTCAATCTATGACACTTGAATGCATATTTCTTCTTCTGTATTTCTGGACTTGGATCCAAGTACTCTACTGCAACACGACCTTCAATAGAGCTTAAAACGTAACCCTAGGCAAAAAAAGAAAAGAAAATGTACCAGTTAGATATTCAAGTGCTGCAACTATGATTAGTTGCATACCTTTTCTAAAGCCAGCTGCACAAGAAACACCTTACAGGAAAACTTAAGAATGTTTACTTAAAAACTTAAGAATAGTTACAAACGCTTTCTAGTTGCACAGCTCATGTCACACATACATGATTCAGTAACAAAAAGTACATGGAGGGGAAACTTGCCTGAAAGTTCAACGAAGCTAAGTAAAAGTTTGGTGAGACCTGCGATACATTTGCAGATCCAGAAACACTACCAATGTCACACAAATTGCAGAAAACAAATTAAATCCCCCATGTCTGGTCACAATCCTTACACCCTACTGATCTCAACTATTGAGACACCTCAGGTGTCAATAGGCAACATTTTTAGTCTTCTATTAAAACTAGTTCAGGATAAAGTATGGGTAACTAAATACTCAAATCAGATCAGAATATTTTCCATTACATAAGTGTCTGCCTCTACTTAATTCACAGCACTAACACTTAGCAATCTACTGTTGCCGTCTCTCTGCCACGAGTGTAATGCTTACGTTTCTCAGAAATAAAATGATACCAATGCTTACCTACATCAAATCCAGATTGCAGGACCATATGAAGTACCAACCTAACACTAACTCCAGTTTTAGGTGAAAAACATCATACTATTTACTCATTCTAACACCAGAAAGAACATCTCTCACTGCATGAAGTATCCAAGCTCTCACTACTGAGCCCTGGAACAGTCCATTCCCAAGTGTTACCTACTTCCCACTCCAGAATAAGGCAAAGCAACAGAAACACTAAACTATAATGTGAGGAATGAATAATGGAAAGAAAGGTAACCTTATTCTTATGCAATCCCCTGTAACCAAAACAACATAACTGAGGCGTAAGACCAGCCAAGCAAGAACTCAGTAAGGCTGTAGTATGAAAGAAGCCTACAACAGTTTTTAGTTAAACGCTGCACCAATATTTTGCATACTACTCCATATATTTTCCTACAACTTAGGCTACATGTTGCAGAAGGCAAAGTCTGAGGAATTTGTAGTTTATATCCATAAAAGTTATCTAGCAATAGCAAGTTATCTTTTCCCTCTCTTCCTCCATTTGTCAGTTCTGTGATGCACTGACCAGCATCTTTTAAAACGAGATTGAGCAGAAAAGAAACAGATGAAGACTGAGAAAGCAAAAGAAAACTAACTGAAAGCCTTTTGCAAAGGCCACTGTAATTTAAAATGTTTGCTAATGACCACCTGAAACAGGAAGTCTCAACATCGTTCATTTATTTTTAAAAAGGACTGAGTTATGAATTCTTAAAGTTTAAACATACTTTTTAAACTACTGTAAATTTTTTCAACAAGGTAGCAGATGTCACAAGTCACACCACAAATTATTTTTCCCTACAAAAGATTCAACTGTCTTTACTAGAAACGTCTTAGTAAAGAGTTACTGCACAGCAACCATACCTGTTTGTTTGGAAATGCTCTGATGCAACGGGTCTGATACTTCAAACTTGACTCTCTTCTCTGCTGGACATAACCCATATTCCGTAGATCCCAGACCAAGACTCTCCGACCTGCAGTCCCCACAATTAATCTATCTCCAGACACAGAGAGCGTATACACCTTTTTAAAAAAAGTTTACAAAAACATTATCAAAAGCCACTCTAATGGGCTGATAATTCTTATTTTATTCTGACATGAAGAATGAACTAACAACACTCTGTAATTAAAAAGCAGATGACCTCTAATTAAATACAGCTATTGATTTTCCCCCTTTTTATTCAGTGTGCAACTTTAATATTAGTGACTGCAGTAGAAGCATTTTTGATCTTGCAGTATGTGGTTTAAGGTTGTATGGCAGGATACATTTGCACATTAGACTAGCCAGAGTAGCTATCCATCTCAAGCTTTTGTGGGCTGCCTCATCTTAAACACTGCATTCCAATTCACACCTTAAACATGTTCTAACACCATAATATGAAGTCCTTACGAAGGCCTGAACACACAAAGTTAACAAGAGGCAAAGGAGGGTGGGACTTTACAGAACAGCAGCTGCTCCACAGTAACTGCCTGCGTACACAGGTATTCTGAGGAAAAATGAAAGTAAACTCATACTTCTGTTGCATCGAGGACTTACCTGCTATTGGTTAACTTTTATTTTCCACAGGACGAGAGCACGTACACAGGCAGTTCTGTACGGTAGCTGACAGTTCCCCACTTAACTCTCATAAAAAGCAATCTAATGTTAAATCAAACTGCATGTTGTGAGCATCGTGCTATTAAAATGAAAAAAATTAAACATGCAATTCTTTGCAATGCTTAATGCTATTCAATTTTTGATATCTCTGCTTGCAATGAAATGGATCAGCCCATTTGTTTTTGTTCTCTCACATTCCCCATGATCCTGTGGTTTGATTGGCATTGTAAGGAAATAAATAAAACAAACTCTTTTCACTTAATAAATTTACAAGTAAGTTTGCTTTTGTAAAGAACATTAACATAAAAACCTTAGGACAAACTACTGGACAGTGATCTCTGACATACTGTGCTGCCTTCATCTTTGAGCCTTGTCATTTACTTTGCCATCTTGAAAAATATTAACACATTCTTGAATTTCTGATTTTTTTCCTCTTTTTTTAATAAGTTGACTCACTAAAGCTCAGTGGAATTGAGAGCTTCATAAGGCGGCAAGTAAGATTCTTGCATTCATTTCTGTCTAAACTTGTCCACTCAGCAATAGAAGCCATGAAAGAATGCTTTCATTCTTTCTTACCTTCATAAGAAGTGATACTATCAATGCAGCCTGGTATCATTTATCAAAAGGAACTATACACTTAAAATGATTATTTTTAACTGCTATATAAAGTGTGATGAAAATCTAAACAGAAATTACACTCAAACAATATAAATTTTCACATACACATATGAACAACCACAAAAAAGCTGTTAAAATATCCTAAATCTTCTTTACAAACTGATGTCACACCTGTATGGTAAGTATTCTTTCTACACCAGACAAGCATAAATCAAATGAAACCACTGTCATGCAGTTGACTAGGTGTATGCATTTATCAAAGACAGTATTAAAAAAGTGACATAATGAGCCTTTCTGAACCAATAAGCAGCTTGATTCAGTGTGGTTGTCCATTATATGTCAGCAATTTATCACAGTTCTTTACATGCTACATACAACTATAAATCAAAACTAGAAACAATGCAATTATTTTATTCTGAACAAAGGACTTGCCAGAAGTAGATTCAGCTATGTTGTGACAAAAATAATAGCTATTTAGATGCAATATGGAACATTCTGATGGCTCATAACTCTGATTGGACAATATGTTTAGACAGAAATGAATGAAACCCTGGAGTGGCAAACTGAAAATATTCATATTTATCCAACATCCATTTAGGAAGACAGAACAAAGTACTAATGAAAATAGCCTTTCTACATGTCCACTAACAGTGAAAAGATCAGTATTTTATGCAACTATGAAAAGCAGCCTACGATGTCACAGTTAATTTATCCTTTTCCCTTTAAAGATTTGTCAGTAGCACATAACTGCTCAGTAACAGGAAAAGAACTGTGCCTAGGTGCTGTGGTATAATACCTCCTAAAATTCAATTTATCGTGTAAATGATTTAGTTTGGTCTTTTATGCACACAGCTTGAAGCAGGAGATTTGGGCTTTATTCTCTGCAGTCCCAGAACCTGAACAGTAGTTGTGCTTTCGGTGGATTACCAATTAGACTGGCAAAATCGTCTGAGGAAGCTAGCTTAACTCATCCATCTCACTCAAACCACTGTTACTAGCATCTCACTTTTACACACACAAACTTTTCTTCAATCTGTGTTAGAACCTGTAAAAGGTTCACAAAAAGAGAATATAAAAAAAATTTCAGAACCAAGTTTTGTTTTTCCTAATGATGAGAACTAGAGTCTTTGCACAACCTAAAATTTCCAGCTAAGGATTAATACCGTCTGCAAAACACTTTTATTGTAGGCTTAACACGAAAGTAAAAATCACTAAATACTTTACAATCTCATGGGTCATGACAGAATTTACATACAAGAAAGGTGCTGCCACTTAACAGTCACTGGATATGTAACATAACTTTATATGTAATACTGTAATATTACTTGAGTACAAACCTTCTCGGGTTGAGAGAAGGTTCCTGCATTACAAGGAGTCCTGGGATCCCACAATTTAACTGTCTGATCCCAACTTCCAGTCACCATTACATTCACCTCTGGACAATATTCGACACATCGGATAGGAGCATCATGGGTGCCAACAAGGTTTTCTATCACAGGAAACACAAAGTTACATGTAGTTTTATAGAGTCTTATTAACATCCACAATTTCTGGAATGAAGAATACAAGAGAATCATATAGCAGTAACACACTGACATTTATTAATGCATTAGCATGCTGCAACACCTTTTAAAGAATATTTGGTCTTCTAACCATTTCAACAAAAAATATACATTGTTGACCTTGCTATGTCATGACATATCAGACAATAAATGCACTCCTACTGCAGAACTCAATATTGCCCATGCCCTGCACCGCAGCAGTTTCCAAAACAGAAATGGGAAGGAAACATCTCTGGTACACTGCTGTAAAAAGAGTTTGCAAGTGCTCAGTTATTTGAAATGTTCTGTTAAAACTCATTAGTGAGTCAGTCCACGTTAAATAATAAATGCCGTTTTAGCACATGGATCTCACCACCACACTTATTAAAAAATATAAAAGACATTTCAGGTGCAAATATAGGTATAAGATTACAGAAGAAAATGATGGCTATGCTGGGTGGGGTTGGTGGCAGTATCAATACCAAGGGAGCTTAACAATGACAGTTATTTATAATTCTCAGTTCATAATTATTTAAAGTTTTCCAACTTTCAATCTGGTAGAAATCTGACATATGATACATATTCCTCACTTTTTTGGGTTTTTCCATTCAATATTAGATTAAATAGTTCGCCTGTTTCCAATAATGAGACTGCTTGAGCACAGCTACACCTCTGGAGCAGGAACTACAAATTTGGCCAGTATGTCAGGGCCTATGTCAACCCTGTGAAAGTCTGGGTAAATATGCCTAACGTACAAGCCTAAGAAAAATTCAGTTAGCACATGGCTTGGAGATTTGCTAGACCTTACCTAATTCCCCAAAAACAATATCCACACCAAACTCTAGACTGGGGCTGAACCAAATGTTCCTCATATATAAAGTTCCCTGCTGCATCACAATACTGGGTCCAGGACACGGGAGTAAAAGCAAGGAAGCCATGTCCTTCTGCCCTCAACACCCCACCTCAGCATTTGCTGAGGGATCAGGCACTTTGTCCCACAGATCTAATGCTAGTCCACATGGATGGTAACAACTAGAGCTCCATGAACTAGTACATTTTAAGGCTCCTGCCTTCCTAATAAATTATTAGGATGTGCCAAGCTGAGTACATGAAATATTTTCAGCTTGCTTTTTAAAAACTCAATGATATGGTAAAGAAATAATGAGATTACAAATTCAGGTTGTCTATATATATATATATATATATATATATATATATATATATATATATATATATATATATATATATATATATATATATATAAAAAATAAAAATTTAGCCCCATGTACAGATATATTAATGTATTAAATTATATGATCACACACTAAATCTAGCCATAAAAATCCTGCATTTATGCATAGGATAGACCTATTTTGGGGATAAGTCAAGGTTTTGCTGGCAGAGAAGACTGAGTCCCAGCACCCTTAATGTATATAACTGACCAAAGAATATGTAATATACACTGAAAAATCAGGTTCTACCTTTGTCAAACAAAGCATGCAAACTTAATTGACACTTAGCTATAATCCCTTTGTGCCTCAATTTCCAACTAAAATGGAAATACTACCGTGCCCTCACCTGACCAGGGTGTCATGTAGGGTGTGTTCATCATTTATGAAATACAGAAATATGGTGCACAAAAAAATGAATAAATTAAACATTCTGCCTTCAGAACTAGGTCTGAATAACTAACAGTCATAAAATTATGATGGCACACACTGAACAGTGAGGAGAAAATACAAAAAGATGGCTTATTAAGTAAGCACAGCACATCCTGTACAAAGAATAAGGCAGTAACCCTGTGGGGAAAAAAAACAGTTGATTATAGACCAAATCATAATACATTTGCTTAGGATGATGTCAAGGCTGTCCAAACAACCTTATTCGTAGCATTTCCTAACATTTGAGGATTGTTTGCAAACCTCAGAGATGTTCTTTTAATGAAGATTTGTGGGTGCACAAATACCTCTCTCACTACAGAACATGTTTATGATATGACACTGGTGGCTAAAGTATTATACACAGTTCTCTCAAGGCCATAGTTTTCACTATACCACTTTTCATTCTGCTTCTGGCTATCCATGGCTAATTAATAGGTTCCTGTAGGTAATACATGAGAGTAAATGGACCTTCTCTTATTATACCCATGACTGCTCACTTAAACTTTTTTCTGTGACACTAAATGTGTCTATGAAAAGGTTCATGAATTGTAAACTGCATTTATCCTGTACTCACCCTATCAAAACAAAAATATGTATCTGTAGACACTTACTGTTTTTGTATTCAATTCAGTTATAATCCTGAAATACAACTAAGCATTCCGCTGTTCATTTGTTCACTTAATGTGCTCTCTTACAATATTCAGTCAGCTTACCTTGATCTGTGTTCAAGTCATGCATTTTCAACTGCTGATCTAATCCTCCACTCCAGGCATGTGTAGGATCCTGCAAAGTAAGAAACTGACTTATTGTATGCATTCATTTCTCCTTTAAAAATAGATCAACATATCTATGCAAATTATCTGGAATCAAAAGGTGAGACTATTTTAGGATGAAGAGCGGTGATATCACTGGAAGAAATACTTTGAGGTTTATGGAATAACCTTATAACTGTAAAACAGAAATTAGAAAATGTGGTTTGATATATCATGTAAGAAAAATCAAGAAGTTTGGTTATTGATCAGTCATGATGCAAGCAAAACTTGTTTGAAACTAATGGACTGTTCAAATTACAGTTTGGGAACTCAAAGACTTGCCAGACAAATGTTCATGTGCTGAATTTGATTAAAGCCAAAGAAACATTATAAAAAGTCTGAAGTTCAAGTGTTATAAGATGATGATCTTCCAATAACATTGCAGCAACAAGTGAATGAAGAATACATTTGTGTTTACTGTAGGAAATTCCAAGCAGTACTTAACCTTCATTGTATTCTGTAACACCAAAAAAATATATTTAAGTATTTTTCTTAAATAAAATCATAGCTAGTCACAACAATTGAACAGACCTGTTCATGAATACTGAAACCATTGTTCATATTTTTAGTTTTTAGATGTACAATTATTTTGGAATAAAGGAATCTACATGAGATCTGTGTTGATACAGAATGTTGCATTTGATGGGCCAACTGACCAGTACCAGAAAAAGACACAATGGAAAACTTACAATCGTCAGTTGTGCATGGGAAAGTTTCTTTTCAACCTCCACTAATTAAAAATTGGCTTCTAGGTTTATAACCCCCTCCCCTGCCTTTTTTTAACCTGATCCCTCTGCGATTCTGCTAAGTAAATTACAGAATCTTATAGCAAGGAGTCTCAAAAACTAGTTGAGCATTATATGAAAAGTATTTTTTTTAAATGCGATACCTTCTGGTACTCCGAATATCCCTTAGTTGTTTCATTTTGAAAACGCAAGTCAAAATGCCTGTTCCATCATGTAATTACTTCCATATTATTATATCATATTAGTTCATTGAAACTACTTATTTTAAGGACTACTGCAAACAAAAACAGCAAAACTGTACAATTATGAAAGTACTATAAATGCTCTACAATACAACTTCTGTTTTTCCCAGAACATTTATTAAGAAACATATACTGAATCAAAGATTTGTCATCTACAAGTGCCTGTTTCCTTAAAAATATTCATTCCTAAACCAGGACAAAATTTAAAGATACACTTTGAATATATGATATGTTTATTGACTACAGCTGTCCATACAGAACTAACTTTTCACAAATGTATTATTGTCGGCTTTTAGATTTAAATTTTTTCCAAGATATGGACAACAAAAAGATTAGACACTTATAGTACAAATAATATAATTAAGGACACTGACCTAAAACTATGGCTGAGGGACACAACAACTCACAGGGTATAGAGAGGAAAACGATGCAATCTCCCAACAAACTGGAGTAACCTTATCCAAACCATGAATTATCCCTCTGGATTCTTGTTTCCCATGGAATACTAGAATCTCAGAAGCTCCCCATATTTGTCCCCTTCCTCAACTTCATCCTATCCCCTGCAAAAAGGCAGCTTCTATATACTGAAGCAATATAGAAACTCTGCTGCATACATAAGTGATCTCATTATGATCTGATAGCTTTATGGTTGCTTTCCACTATCAGAGCAGTTTGAAGTAGCTCTTGAAGATCAGAACTGAAAAGTTTATTGGCAGATGTTAAAACTGATTTTTTTTTTAAAGCAGTGGGGGCAAACTTTTCAACAACCATGCTACAAATCCACTTTGCACCCTCCTCAAGTCACTCCAATTTCCTTAGCAAGCCCGATCTGCTGCTTTTCTGCTCCTTGCCCAATCCCCATCTGTGCTGCCTGTTCCCTCCCTGGTCTGCCACGTGCCACACAGAGGCTACCCGAGCCACTTGTGCTTGCCACACATTGACCACTCCTGAATTAAATTGTTTAAAATGATTAAATAGCAAGATACTTGTACAAAAATAATTCTAAGTTTTAGATATATTATACCCTTCAAAATTATAGCAAAAACACTGCCCCAGTCAAATCATACAGCCTTGACACTAAGGGTGCACCAATAGAGATTTTTTGGGCTGATACCAATGGCCAATTTTTAACAAGCCGTATTGACAGTTACCAATCCATCTGCCGATATGCAGCTGGGCAGCATGGAAAGCAGCATCCGGTTGATAAGTGTGCTGTGGGGGATGGGAGGAGGGGGAAGGGGCATGTGGGGGCAGATTGAGGCCCCTGCAGTAAGAGAGGGAGTGGAGCTGGCACTGCACAATTGAGGCAGGGTAGGGCGCAGGACAGAGCTGCAGCTCGCCCGGGGGAGAGGCATCTGCTGTTGAATGCACCCCAGGAGGGTAGCGGGGGGCATGTGCCCCCCAGATCTGTAGCCAGGGCAAGAAGAGGTTGCTGTGGGCTGGGGCCAGGGGCAGCACCAGGCTCTTCCTGGTGGGGGGTCTGGGCCAGGCTATGCTCAGAGTAGGCAGTGGCAGCACTGATACAACTTGCTGGCTTTGGCATCTGAGGTTACTTTCTGTACACTCCATTTCACTCAAGTCAATTACCATATTAATGTGGATCTTTAGCAAAATAATAAATAGTATAAATTACTGTTATACCAGCATAAAATAGTATAAATACACGTTATACTAGAAATGTGATTATAGAAATTAGAGGCAAATGTAGTACCTAAAACTATGTTTACCCTTTGTAAAAAATTGAGCAGATTTCAAATAGCCACTCCTTTGACTGAATTACTTTGAATTACTCCCTAGGTACCTTTAGTACTATACTCTGAATTGAACAGAAACAAAACAACATGCTTACATAAAAAGCACAGTCAAGAACAGCTCCTGAATGTTGATATTTGAGTCTCATAGTGTTGGCAGGTACATCGTAGAGTCGGACCGAAGTATCCCATGATGAAACGAGCAGAAACTGAGATGTGTTTGGACTAAATTTCACTGATGAAATACCATCTTCTGGAGGCTGGTTTAATTTAAATTCATTTGATCCAGTCATCTGAAAATAAAACACAGAAAAATTATTAATAACAAACACAAGTTAAATACCACAGATTTGTTGGACAGTCGCTACATTTAAAAATTAACAAAAGAAGAGTATAATAAATAAATCTGATATTTTATAGTCCCTGGCAAGTTGCTAGATACAATAAAGAAACCAAGACATGCTCCCGGCTCCTAAATGCCTACAATTCACATGCATTTCCAACGAATACATCAATGTACCTAAGTGTTCTGTAGATCAAACATGACATAAGGTCAGAAGGGGTTTAAACACACAAAGGGCACAGTGGCATAATTAAGTTTAAGTATGGGCACAAATGTTATTTCTGGTAAAGCTTTTCTGTAGCCCTTCACCCCCAACTCCCATTTCGGATTTGTTATCACAAGAGAGGCAACATTTGTCTGGTTAACTAGGTAAGATGTAAGGCTGCCTTACTGGACCACAACAGAAAGAACATTCCACACAGGCACAAGAAGTCTCATGAAAAGCAGTCCAGTAAAAGCTCTGTTATCCAGCATCCCCCAGGAATGGGGGATGCCAGATAACAAAATATGCTGGTTAACTGAGCAGCCCCCGGCCGCCACTTCTCCGGCCACATCTGGGGCATCCCTCTGCCCCTCCCGCCACATCACCGCCCCTCCTGCAGGCTCTGCGGGCCCCACAGGACAGGGAGGCAGGCCCCGTATGGCCCCAGGCAGCCTGTTATGCCCCCGGGCCATGGGGGCTCAGCAGCACAGGCTACTCTGCCCTGGGCTGTGGGGGCTCGGAGAAACCAGAAGTGCCACTGTGGGCACTTCCGGTTTCATTTTATCTTACAAGCCGGCATGCCAGTTAGTGGAGCATGCCAATTTGTAAGATGCCGGATAGCACAGCTTTTACTGTACAAATATCTCAAGAAAATGAAGACTAGTATTACTGGAGGATGGAAGGCAGAAGTAACAGTTGTGTCCATTTGAAGAAACCTACACCAAACATTTACATGGGCTGGAGACCATACTGTCAGAAACCAGTACCATTCCTGTTAAGCTTCAAGGTTTATGTAAATATAAAATTAGCTCTAGCTGGAAGAAGCTTATGTACACATACAGTTCTAATGAGTTTTTAGAAATCATTCCGGTGAATCAGTTCCAAGACCTTTTCAATTTTTTCATAATTTCCCCAAGCACAAACAAGATCAGATAAGAAGCAGAGGAGTGGGATGGGGGCACTGATGAGGAGATCAAAGAGTTTAAATTTGATGAACTGGAGAAGAAAGGAATCAGAGATATAACGTCAGATCAAAACAGGTGCTGACTGATTCTGGTTTAAGCAGCCATATTTTGAACACACTGAACCAAGTGTGTGCAGGCATCAGGGAAGCCAGAGGTGAAGAAACTGCAATAAACAAAACTGAGAGAGGAAGGTACAGAAAACAACACTGAGATATATATATATATGCAAGGGCACAGAAGTAAAAACTGATCTTTCACATGCAAGGAGTCTTAATATTACACACACTTAACTTTCAAAAATAAAGAAACTGTCTTTGTTTTAAAAACAAGAACAGAGAAGAAGTAAAACAAATCTCTAATTTCAAATGGGTGCTCCAGAAAATCTACAGCCCATGGCAGAAGCCATACTTGATCTCATAAACCAAAACAACACAATGAGAACTAGGACAGGGTTCAAATTCAGCTTGTGAACATGGGAATTCAAGATCTGCAAACTGACATACACAACTAAGAGCACTAAAAAGAGAGTGTATTTCACATTTCTATTGACCCTGGAGACTAGATGTACACAGCAGACCATCCCTGTGCCTGAAGAAGGGTGCTTATGCCTGAAAACCTGGAAAGAACCATTTCTCCAACTATTCGGTTGATCTAACAAAAGAAATCACATTTACCCAAACACCCTCATTTTCCTCATTTAGGAAATATGCATAGTTTTTGGTAAAACACTGGGCATTTCTTTTATTTTAAGAGTAATAAAACAACTTTAAAATCTTTCTTCCCGAGGAAGAAAAATGCATAGGAAAGGAAAGGAAAGGAAAGGAAACACTCCGAGCTAAAACATATTCCCTCCACTACTAGCCAAGAAACAGGCCAGAGTGCCCAACATACCCACCAACCCAGCATCAGGGGAAAAGGTACATTAGAGGCTACACACAGGTCAAATAAATATGGGGCAACAGAGCAAAAATACTAGGCATAGCCGGAAGGGCTGCTGGTTTTAGCCATGCCGGTCTAAGAACACAGGCAGATAAGGCTTTTTAGGTAAATGTGATATCTTTTATCAGACCAACTAAATACTTGGAAAAATTGCTCTCTGACAGCTTTCAGGTACAGGGCCCTGCCATTCTTACAAGCCAGGCAGCCCAGCTGGCCCCACAACTTGTGGTCAACAGCTCAAATGAGCTCCCCCAAGGGTCTTGCTCCTACACAGGGGATACAAAAGCAGGCAGGAGCCAGAGCCTGCCCCAGACAGAGCCTCCCTCCTGAGGAACTAAGCATCAGACTAGAGCCACCTCCTTGGGCCCCAGAGCCAAGGGGACAAGCTGCTGCAGCCTCCCATCTCCTGGCTGGGGCTGAGGGTCAGCCCCACATGTGTGGCACAAAGCGCAGCATGAGGATTGGGGGGGGGGGGAAGGGTTCGCAGAGAAAGAGTGAGAGCATTCCTGGGCCCTGTGTATGTACATGTGCAGTGGGGGGGTCCCTGGGCCATGAGAGAGATGAAAGATTCCTGGGCTGTATGTATACACGTGTGACTGGGGGGGTGGGGGAGGTCCCTGGGCCTTGTGTGTGTGCGTGCGTGCACGCGCAATGGGAAGGAGGGTCGTCTCTGTGCTGTGTGCGTGTCCAAGTGCGATGGGGTATTCCTGAGCCATGTCTGTGCACGTGCATGTATGTGATGGGGGGGGGGGCCCTGGGCTCTGTGTGTGTGCATGTGTGAGACAGATGGGGGATTCCTGGGCCGTGTGTGTCGCGTAATGAGGGGGGGTCCCCGGGCCGTGAGAGAGAGAAGGGGGCGGTCCCTGGCCCCCCTGTCTGTGGGAGGAGGAGGGTGGGGGGCTGGGCCCGGTGTGTGTTTGCGGGGGGGAGATTATGGGGGGTCCCTGGGCCCGCTCTGTGTGTGTTTGGAGGGGGGGGTGGGCGAGGGAGAAAAGGAAGCGCTGGTCCCCGGGCCCGGATGAGGCTCACAGATCGGGCCTAGGCTTAGGCCTGAGCCGTACCGGGCAACCGTCGGAACCGTACCCCTCCCCACCGCCCCCGGGGGACGCGGGAGCCCGCCCAGCCTCCATGCCGTGCCCTGGCCCGCGCAGGCCCAGCCCTACCTTGCCGCGCCCGTTATAATACCGCCGGCCCGCTCCAACCGCCGCCGCCGCCACGCGCGCCCGCCCTGCTCCCGCCGGCCCCGCCCCGCGCCGTACCGCGCCGCCCGCCGATTGGCTGGTTCGAATGATGGAACTACAAGTCCCAGCGCGCCCCGCGCTTCCGGGGCTAGCGTGAGGCAACTGCCCCTCCCAGCATGCCGTGCGGGAGAGCCGCCTGCCGCGAGGACTACGAGGACCAGCATACCACAGGAGTGCTCAGACGAGGCCACCGCCCTCACGCTGCAGCGTGGACTGCTGGGAGTTGTAGTCTCGGTGTCGGGGCCGCTCTCCCAGTCCAGGGTCGCTTTGCCTGGGTTCCCTGCTTCGGGGTGATGCAGCCCCCGCCGCGTTCCCACTGAAAGAGGGTGGGATGCCCCCCGGGGATATGTCCGTGCCTCACCCGCACCGTTCTGTCCCGGCTGGGAGCAGGGGGCCCCCAAAAGCAGGAGCAAGAGGACTCGCTCCTGTGCGGTGCAATGCAAAGGGCAGGGCAGAGACGCCCCTTTACACACTCAGTGCACGAGCGCAGAAATGTTTGCAATCAACATCCATGAACCTAGGACAGATGGTGTCCTGCGGGGCCCGAGTTAAAAAAGAAACAGCAACAACAGAAATGAAAACACTTCATGTGCCCGCTTCTCTTTCGGTCGGGATTTTTCCTTCTGATGCCTTGATACTTTTCAGATCGTTTTATTTCGGGAGCAAAATCAGTCGCACTAGAAGCGGACTAGCGGGAGTCTTCCCCCGCCCCCTGGGACTGTAGGTTTCCCCAGTCAAAAGGACATCTCCCCCTTTCTCTCCTCCGCTCTGATACTGTCTAATGCCACCGACAGACTTCAGTGTAACTTTCCAGCAGGACGCATCCAACCCGCTCCCTAAAAGCTGTGCTCTGCTCGGCCCCTTTACTGATACCCGAAAGCTTGCAAAGGAGAATTTTTGCAACTCTTTGAGTTGGTCTAATAAAAGAGATCAGATTTACCACCCCTCCCCCAAAAAACACTTTGCCTGCCTATGTCCTTACACTAGCACGGCTACAACCCGTCAAAGCTTTCCTTTCTCTCCTGCTCAAAGCTCCTCCTAACTGCTTTGCATAATCTCCTATCTCATTGGGTTCCACTAATGAGAACTACAAAGGACAATTAGCCTCCGAGAGAAGAGTCAAATTTGTTTTAATTGGGAATGAATTAAAAACGCCCGCTCTTAAAAGTAAGACGGGGCTGTTATGTAAAATAGTTTAATTACCCTGAGCCTCTACCCATTGCTCGCCTGTGGCTTAATCAGCACGGAGGAGCAAACGTTTCAGGATGGAAAGGGGAGGGGGAGAGAAGGGCCAAAGGCTCCCTCCGGCGCCAAGGCGCCCCTTCTTCCCGGGGCAGAGGCTGCTCTCCGGAGGAGCAGTTGCACCCCGACACACAGCCTTGCTGATGCAAAGGTGCTGTAGCACTACACGCAAACTGCTTGGCACCGGGCTATTTGCTATGTGCAATGGCGAAAACTTCCTTTAGTTGTTCTCTGACCGCTTCAGAGTATTTGGGCTGATTCTGAAACGCGGTCGGTCCACAGAGACCTGGAACATTTTCGATAAAAGCGAGCCTCCGATTTGATTTTGCTTTACATTTTCCTTGGCACCACGCAATAGATCAGAGGAGTTGGGAAGGAGTGCGTCTGTGCACGCGCGGGGGTGGGGGGGGGGGTCTGCATGCTAGAGCCGGGAGCAGAAAACGCTGGGCTTTACGGCAACTGCATCTGCATATCAACCACCTGCTTACGGTGTATTTTAGCAAGTCCTAATTTTAGATATTTTACAAAATACATCGGAATTAGGCAAGGAAAAAAAAAAGAGCAAGCCACAGAGTGCAAATCCGAAACACATGGCATATTTTTTTTCTGACGCCCCGATGCAGAACGAATAAAGCTTCAAATGCGTTTGAATGGTCCTAAAGCAGAACACCCTTGAATTAGATTTTCACTTGAGCACTTGAACATCTTCACCAGAGGCGTTTCGCTGCAGTGTGTTTCATTCGAGATTTCAGAATACTTAAACAAGCGGGCTCCGGTGGGCTCACCATCTTAAAATCGCTTATTTGACAGGGCAGGAACCGCTCAGAAACGCTGCATGTCCGAGGATGACACCACTACAGGTCTCGAGCTCTATGTTGTTTTAATCGTAACTATAAAGTCAGGCGAGTTACATTTCGTTATTGCTTCTTTAAACACCTTCCTCTATTAAGATCCGGCGTTAACCAAGGAACAGGTGGCTGTGATAAAACATGCAGCGCTGCCTGCGATTTCAATAACACTCGAGGAAGTATTTACTTTTTGTTTAAACGATTCACTTCATCCTCCGGCTCGATCCGAGGCTGCAGGTGTTTCTGGTGCTGCGGAGAGATGCTGCTGAACGCTGAAATCAATCACAGCTCCCAATGTCACATTTCTATTAAAAGGAGCTGGCGAGCACTTTACATGTGATCCTGGCATTTAGGAGAATACACCGCCAACTATAAAAACAGCCCTCATTTCCGGAAACACTTCTCCGGGCCGATCGCTTAATAAAGAGCGTTCATCTTAATCCCGAATCAAGACGCCAAAGCTGCTGCGATCTAAACGCAATTGACATTTGCAAGGTTTTAGGATTGCAATCTACACTTCCTGTTCATTATACCTGCGGGGAGAGAGAGAAAGAAATACTTCTGCACCTGCATCGTCCAGCTATGCTGGTCTAGTGAGAAGATGGGGATAAACAGGATGTAGAAAGATCTCCTTTAACATTAGGCGAACAATGCTGAGTAGGGTTGCCGGGGGGGGGGTATATATATATATATATGCCACTAGATGCTCCGAATTAGCAGGTAAACCGTTTTTGCAGCATTTCGACTCATTCCCCAAGCTAAAAGTCCCTGGTGTTGATCACGGTGATGAAGTTTTCCTTGAGGAGTCTGTATAAATAATAACCATAACTGCGGGGTTTACAGTAACTTGCGGAGATTGAGATTTTATTTCCCCCCCCAACCCTATTTCTTTCTAGTCAACTGCCCAATTCACTCCACTTCGAGTGAGCCGATCATCCCAGCCCCGTTTTAAGCAACGCCGAGGTCCTGCTGGAT
The DNA here is from genome assembly GCF_052110815.1 of Crocodylus siamensis. Classification (NCBI taxonomy): domain Eukaryota; kingdom Metazoa; phylum Chordata; order Crocodylia; family Crocodylidae; genus Crocodylus; species Crocodylus siamensis. The sequence goes on from NC_143401.1 coordinate 81,573,542, forward strand.
TGACCGGAGTGAAATGCCCCTGTCCGGGGGGAGGGGGGCGTCAGGCTGGTGGAGCCGCTGCAGAGCGGATCGCGCCCTCCCCCCAGGGCTCGTGGGAGCGTCTCGTCTGAACAGACGCACAAGCCCGGAGGTGCCTATCCCCCTGCCCATCACAACCCCCGCCCCGGCTAAACCCGAGCCGCCCCCGCCCCCCCCCCCAGTGTGCTTGGCTCATTGTCCTCAAACAGGCAAGCGACTTGGCAGAAGTTAGAAACGCTGTTTAAAATGTTTTATTTTCCTTTAAAAATATTTACAGATTTGAAATACTTTTTTTTTTGTAATTATTATTATTATTATTTTATTTTCGAGGGAGGGCAGAATATTAAGGAAAGGAGACAGGAAGTGGATGATACAAGTGCGGAGTCAAAGAACCAAGCTCCCTGTGGGTTTTTCGTTTCGTTTCCTACCTGCGGGTGCAGACAGACATGATTAAAATGCGCGGCTAAAGTCCCGTGGCGCTCGGGGAGTCTGAGATGTCTGCCGGGCTAGTGCGTGGCGATCGGATACAAAAACTCCCTATGCCAGCCTAGAAAATAAAGAAACCGGGAGGAGCCCATAAATAAAAAAATAATGAATACACACGGTGTATTTCTTAACATGGGAAGAAGCACGTTTGCTTTCGTATGAGAAGAGACGGGAGAGGTCGTGCCGGCTGTCTGCGCGCTATACAGAGAGGGAGCCGGGGCCAGCGGCTGCTAGAGTCAGTAGTCGATCTTGTTGTAGAGGTTATAGAGAGGTAAGGCCGAGAGGTTGCTGCCTGGGTAGTACAAAGGGGCTGGGAAGGCGATGGACCTGGGGACCGGCACTCTCAGGAGGGAATTGTCTCTGAAAACCAGGGGCATCCCCACGAGAGTCTGGGCCGAGGCGTGGGCCATGTTGGCCGCCTCCAGCTCTGCCGAGAGCTGCCTTTTCCACTTGTTCCTGCGGTTCTGGAACCAGGTTTTCACCTGGGTCTCTGTTAGCTGCAGGCTGGAGGCCAAGCAGGCCCGCTCCGAGCTGCTCAGGTAGCGCTTCATGTCGAAGGTGGACTCCAGCTGGTACACTTGGCTCCGGGAGAAAACCGTGCGCGTCTTCTTTTTGGCCGAATTCGCCTGCCTGTCCCCTGCGTCCCTTTGCCTGTCCGCGGAGGAGGGGGAGCTGGGGGCGAAGTGTTTCTCCTTCTCCTCCTTAAAGTCCTGCTGGGCTGGAGAGAGGAACGGCGTCCTCTCCGTGCCGCCCGTCCCGGCCGCGCCGCTGCCCTTCGGGTTGCCTTGAACAGAGCAAACAGAGATTTCACATCAGACCCCTCCGGCTCCGGCTCCGGCTCCGGCCCCGCACCGCCCCGCACCGCCCCGGCCCCGCGGGCGAGGGAGCCGCCGCCTGTGCCGCGGTCCTTTCTCCGGGGAAGGCAGATGAGCCCCGCGGTGGGGCCGCGGGGAGGGGGGTGTTGGGTTTGTTTGTTTGTTTTTTTAAAAAAAAAGGGGTTTCTTTTCTGCAGGAGAAGAGCTGGCGGGTCTCACTTGATAGCACAGCCCGTTTATTCCGAAATAAAGCTACGACCCGCTTGTCTCCCCTTCCCCGAGCGCTGGAAACGGGAGCAAGCTCGGGAAGCCCCCGTTATCGATCACATTCAAGGGGTAATCGCTGGCGGGGCAGAGGAAGGGGAATGCAAGCCTAAGGACCCGGGCGTCGCCCTTCCCTTCGTGCCAAATCCAGCCCAGAACCGGCACCAGGTCGCTCGGGCCGAAAACGAGGGGAAGGGGCAGCGAGACCCGCCCGGCACCCCCCGCCCCCCGGCTCGGGCAGAGCTGCTCCCGGGCACTGGAGCTCGTCCCTCGCCTCGCACACCCCTCGAGCCGGTCCAGGGTCCCTCGCTCGGGGCTGCGAGAGCCCGGCTGAAGTGGGAGCGTGGAGAGCCGGGTCCTGCAGAGGTAAGTCGGTCCGGTACTTACTGAGACACGTGAAACTGATGGGCTGGTGTTTGTGGCACGTTTCTTTGGGGCCAGGCGACGCGGGACAGAAGCAGCCGTGGTGCTTCCAGCCTTCCTCCGGCTCCTCTTCCTCGGAGGACACGGACAGACTTCTCTTCCTGCCGGGCCAGGCTGCGGCCGCCTTTGCCCCGGGCTCCCTGCCCCCTTCCGAGGGGCCGCTGCCCAGGATGGACTGGATGGTGAAACTGGAGATCGGAGCGGCCGCGGGGCAACACTTGCTCGGGTCTTCTTTGTTGCTCATCCTGGGTTCATAAGAAATAAGAGGAAGGAAGCTCTCCCTTTAGAGACCCTCTGGGAGAAGGGGGGTGGGAGCGTGTGTGCGGCGGAGGGGGGGGGCTGCCGGGGGGGGGCTTGGGTTTCTTGTCGGGTGTTTTGGGTTTTGTTTTGGCGTGTGTTTTTGGCGTGCCTTTGCAGGGTTTCCCTGAGCTTGCCCAGCCTGAATGCATGCTCCCTTCTCTCTCAGATCTCTATTGATCTCCCGGCGGCGGGGTGGCGTGGCTTCATTTGCATGGAGGTTACATCTGCCAGGGCCAATCACAGCCTGCCGGCAGCCCCGCAAAGTTTCAAAATTGCAGGACCCCGCAAGGCCGCTGCCTGCGGCGCCGGGGGTGGGGGCTCGCGGCCGAGGGTGGCGGGCAGCCAGGGCTGCCCCGCCGCCCCCTCGCCTGGGTGGAAACCGGGTGAACTGACGTGGTCTGAAGCTCTTATTTTAAACCGTGCGGATGGGCGTGTTGAATAAACGCAGTATGCACATCCCTGGGTCTTTGCCCCTTTTGTACCTCCAGCCTACCCCCCCCACCCCGGAGATATTTGAATAGAAAGATTTCCAGCGGGGGGGAGGGGAGGAGGGGGGGGTTATGCTGCTGGTGGGAAATGTTCACTCCTGCGTGCGCTCACGCCTCTTTCCCCCCCGATGCATTTTCAGGCATTTCCAGGCAAACTTTCCCGGACAGCCCCGACCCCAGGGCTGTCCCGTCCCCCCCCCGGCTTAGCTCGCTACGGTGGGTTTCAAAACAGGCGCAACTATGAGCTGGAGGGGAGGGATGGGGGGCGGGGGGTAATAATTTGCAACGACTTCAAGTGAAAACGGGCGGATCAAATCTCCGGGATAAAGTGGGTTCTGGGCACGAAGTTGAGAAGAGTGGTTTGATGAATCCGTTTTGCAACCCTCACTCCAGCCCACGAAACAACTGCTTAGTGATTCCCCATCAACGTCCTAATTAAGAGCGGGGTCGCTTCACCAGGGCACCAAAAACTCCTTGCCTAGCACCAGCCATCTGAAAAGGCCTCGTGAAGGAATTAACCCCATCCCCATTTTAGCTGCTGGTTTTCCAGGCACGGAGCGAGCCCGGAGTCCCCCGAGTAACACTGGATCCGGGGCCTGAATCCTTGTCTCTGCAAGAGCAGAGCTGCTGCAGGTGCAGGGGCTAGGAGGCTGCGGGAGGATTCAAGGGTCTGGGCCAGGAAGCCTGGGCACCGCCCGGCGGTGGGGCCCCAGCCATAGGAGGCCATCCAGGTTGGGAAGTGTAGGACCGATCCCCAAATGATGCCGCCTTGCCCCTGACTTGCCCCATAGGAAGTCATACATCTTTGCGGTGCAAGGGACAGACATCTATTTGGAAATCCCTGCTTATAGGGCATTTCAGCTGCGATTTCCAGAGTCCTCCGCAATCACTGCGCACCCCAGCATCGCTTCCGTTCCTCTGGGGTTGTCCATCCTTCATCCAGACAGGAAAACTACGGCTTGCAAAGTCTGCCCAGAGTTTCCTCTAGAGGAACATCGCAGTGGCGATGCCCTTGCCCCCTGCCAGGTGCCCTAGGGGCCGGAGAGGGGGGCGGTCTTATTTTTGCTGATGGTCCCTGCGACCCGGAGCTGGGGCAGATCCGCAGCGAGCCGAAAGCCCCGTGCGCTCCCCAGGGGTTGACGAAGGCCGCTCGGTCAGGATGGACACAGGTGCCCCGTGTGCACTGCGACACCTGTTCAGCATTTGCTTTATCCAGCGGTGCAGAGCAGCCTGCAAACGACCAAGGGCCGGGGCTTGAAAATGAGCCAGAAAGCTCCCCCAAACTTGGACAAAGAGTCGGACGGGGCCCGATGTTGCTTCCCCCACTCCCCGTGATGCCCGTCACTCAGGCAAGGGTGAATCACGGCTCGTCTTTTCAAGGCCTCCCAGCCCCGGGGCTCAGTGCGCGGGTGGCGCGGGCAGCACAGGCCGCCCCCGGGGATCAGGTGGAAGCGAGCAGACGGCGCCGCGATCTCGGGGAAGTGTCCAGCCCTGGAGGACACCTTTCAGGAGTAGGGCTGAGCCACCCCAGGCCCAAGCGAAGCGAGCCTGACCCCCCCACCACCGTGCTGCGGGTCTCATTCGTTTTCGGGGGCAGGGATGAGCCTGCGATGGGGCTCCCAGCCCTCCCTCCCCGTCCGACCGCAGCTCCCCAAGGCCATCGCCCCTCGGGAAAAGCCTCCCTGGTCGCACAGGACACGGGGCAGCTCCTGCCTCGACGTGCCGGTCCGGCTTCCGAGCAGCCCCCCTCCCAAATCAGGATACCAGCAGGACGCGGCGAGCGGGGGGAGGCGATGGAAATACACAAATCAATATAGACAAATGTCAAGACTTTTTTAAATGACATTTTCATTAACTCCGAGTCCCCCTCTTCTGCCCGGGATATTGAATAAAGTGCTCGGAATATAATTAGGCAGGGCGATGACGACTGTGACCCAGAGCAGCAGCGTCATCTCTTTAACTGCTTAACTACTTGATAGACTCATTCCCGGGCTAATTGATAAGGCGACGTGGCCCGGCCCCTCCTCTCCCGAGAAGGGGCAGGTGCTGGCCTCTTTCGCCGCATTTTCAGGGCTTTTCAACAGGGGCGCGCGCGACACATTACAAATGGTCAGCTTTAATCACGGTGTCAGCTCATTAACCCGGAAAGACCCCGCGCTGAAATACAATCTAAGAAATCCTCCTTCCCCCCCTCCCTCCCGCGGCCCGGGCCACGTGCCCGCCCCTTCGGGGCAAGTGCCCCCCCAGCCGCCCGGCGGGAAGGCGCCTCCAGCTGTGGGGTCCCTGGGGTGCCACTCTCCTGGGTGACGGGGGGACGACAAGGGAGTGCGGAGGGGTGGGTTTGGATTTGGAAGGGCCCTGGCCTGCCACAGTCACACCTAGACACTAGTGGTGGGATCTTGCAGTGAGGGTCCCGGATTGCAACCCCCCCCCGTTGCCTTCCCCAGCACCCAGCTCCCCCCCCCCACACACACACACACTGGCATAGTTTAAAAACAAAACAAAACAAAAAAACCTGCAGAGCTGTTTCCCTTGAAGCCCCCCTTTCATTCAGACCCAGTGAATGGCACAGCTGGCCATTGCTTTTATTTTGCAAGGGGCTGTTGTCCCCCAGATCTTTGCAGAGAGAGGGGAGAAGAGCTGCTTCCGTCCCCTCTCCAAAGCGAGCCCGCAGAGGCGAGGGCGCCCGGCAGCCCCGCAGCCCGGCCGGGGAGAGCGGGGCGGCCCCATTGTTCTTCCCGGGGGCGGCGGAGCCCCTGCGCTGCTGTTCCCGAGCATATGCTCGCGCAGGGCAGAGTCCTCTGTGAAACCGTGATGTATTGGGACTCCTGACTGGAGCAGAGTTGGAGCAGAATTTACAACCGATGCAGACAGGGCGTGAAATCTGCCCTGTCATAGCTAAATGGGCAGATTTTATACACCCATTTCAGTCGAAACTTGTTAAATGACCACATCTGTCAGGAGAAAGATAAGCTAAAAATGCTTTTTGGGGGGGGGGCGGTTTTCCTTCTCACTTCCGGAATTAATAACCAACGCCAACCTTTATTATTTTTATTTTATTTTATTTTATTTTTATTTTTTGCAGGGGGAAGAGGGGGAGAATAATTCCGAGTGCCCCACATTGCCCATGCAGAGCGCCCCTGGGAGTGGGTTTTATTTTGGTACTTCTCCTTCAGGTGGTGGAAGCATCCCAGCTATAGTTTCATTACCATGCGATCAAATATTTAGCAGGGCAGAAGCCAGCGATTGCAGCAAGGAAATATGTGGAACAGACTCTCCTTTCCCCCGGTTCTGCGTATTTAGATACTCGCGTTTCTGGGAAGGCAGCTCAGCTCCTCGCACGTATGATATGATCAAATGGCTACAGTAAGATGCACTTTTCCAAGACAGAAGGAACGCTTAAAGTTTAGATCTCCAGATTATTACAATGCTCAATATTAAAGTGGCCCTGAGCAAGCTTTCAAGGAGCCTAATAAAAATTGATCTCCACTGCTTTTGCAGCAGTTGGAAAATAGGGTTGTTGAGCGGCTGTAATATTGGGAGAAGGTTCCCTCTGAAATGACAGATGAAGTCATAAACAAGTTTGATCTTGGAATCAAGCTTCGATAAATATTAAACACAGTCCCCTTTACACGTGTGGATTATGATATATGGCGCGTCCAAACTTTAAAATAAGGAAATACCAGAGAAAATGATCTCAATAAATTGTCTAAGTATAAACGTTGATTATGTTTCGATTTTCATTCAAGAGCCTCTGCTGCTCGTTTTTTGGTGCAAATGACATCTCGCAATAGGCTTTTGGGGAAAAGAGCTCCCTATTTGAAAAAGAGAGCCCTAGAGGTGTACAATTTATGTAATCTGGGGCTGGAAAATGAATTGTGTAATTTATTGGAAAACAGAAAGTCGTGAAGATTGGATCAGCATAGCCTATCCAAGGCCCCCTATCCATCAAGTTCCAATTAACAACCTAACCAGAGAGCTTTAATGTGTTTCCAATCTAGTGGCCTGATAGACTCATCAATTCCTCTGGGAGAAATTAAGAAAATCGACCGCCCCTTGGCGTTGTAGTGTCATTCCTTTCTGCAACTATATGTCAAATTAAAAACACAATTAAAATTTAAACTGTTTCAATCAGAGGGTGCCCTGCAACCTATGTTTCACTTAATAGAACTTTGATGAAAATCTGATGGTTCCACTCCATCATGAAAGCGAATAGAGCTGAGGAGAGCAGGAGATCCTTTATATTTATTTAAAATATTAGCGCTCAGGAGAAGCCAAGCAGGTGACCAAACCTTAGAGAAGCAGAGGGGTTTTGTTTTGGTGGGGGGCGTTTTTTGTTTTTGTCTTTCCTATCAAGCCGCCGCTTTCCGAGTCAGCGGGATGGCCAGGCTGATGGCACAGCGTGGGCATCCCGCGTGAACCGCTCTGCTTTCAAAGAGGGAGTGTAAATCAGAGTCGCGCCCAAAGAAGTTATGTTGCTCTGCAGGGAAACTTGCGATTGGTTGGATTTGGGCTTTGAAATATGCATGAGTGACTGGGAGCGGTCAGAAAGGTGTAAGCTGAAGTCCCCACCCGCAAGACTTTGTCGCCTGCAGCCTTGTAGCGCCAGGGAAGTGCCATGTTTGGAGAGCCACTGGGGCAAAACTCAGGGGGAGGGTTGCAGAGGTTTGGACGCATCACTTCCCCTCCCCTCTCTACTTGTTATTTATTTAAACATTTAAGACCCTTAGCTTGGGTAATTTTCTGGCATAGGTGTAAAAGGCAGTGGTCAGAAACTGCGAGATAACGTTTAGCTGTTGAATTTATTCAGTAAAGGTTGGGAATATATCCCTGGGTAGGTGTTGAGTGGAGGATGCTTTTGTTGAACTAGTCAATATATTTCTTAGGCACACACAGGGAGAGAGAAACAAATAAGAATACATATAGTTGCCTTTTTCTTATCCCCTCCTATTTACACTCCTCCGATCTCTGATTAGGTGAGTACTATAGAGAGGTTTAATTGCTATACTGGCAACGTTGCCTTTTAAACCATGCATTGCATAAAACGCTGCTGGTTTTAGGCATCCTGCAGATCCCGTGAAGGGAAGCACCAGGGTGGGTGTCTGAAAGGGAGAACAGGACTGGAGAGACGTGGGCTGGTATGTGGGGATTTAGGTTATGACTTCGCCAAGGGCAGAGCTGATAGAAGAAATGCAGGAATTGTAATGAGCTCATTAACTAGGGGCTCTCGCAGAAACTACGGCCGACTCGGTAGATCTGAGCGATCACCACGGGCTATTTCTTGGCCGGACACGGGGCTCCTGTCCTTTGCCGCCTGTCCTGTGCCCCCACGCAAGGCTCGCAAAGTTGCTAATCAGATGGAGCCGGGGAAGGATAATTCGGCTGTTTGAGAACAAATCAAGGTCATCAGCGCTCACTAAAGAGCACATGAACAATAGATTCATTTGAAACAATATTTTACAGACGTTTGACGATCAATATGAACTGAAGCATTATGCTGTACCAATCTGTTAATGCTCTTAATGGTCTTCTCATTCCGTTTGCACACTATACCGAGTCGATAGAGTAAAGTGATGATTACAGGGACACTTGCAGCATATTTGAAAAACACGGATCCCCACCACTCTTTCAAAGCTGAATTGTTTCCTCTGAACCGAGAACAGATGCATTTGTTTGCACTCCTCTTCCCCTCGCATCTACTTCAGCTCTCTGACCTGGGCACGTTCACTGCATCCCCTTCACGGCATGCGTGCTCCAAGCAGAAAGCAACACTTCCAACTCCCATGCATTAGATCATTTTCAAACCACAGGGTTCAGGGGGAAAAAAAATACCAACCTCCCAAACTTCTTCACTAGGAGTCCGCGGCGGCTGGGCGGTGGGCACTGATCAATCGCTGCCTCCACTGGGGCTAATCTCAACTTCAGCCCTCCAGAGGCAAAAGGCTTCTGAAGCCCCAAATCTGGTGGCCGGGAAGTTTATATCTTACTCTCTGCTGTTTGCTATACACAGCCAGCTTCTATTTACTACCAAATAAAAGAAACACATGTATGTTTTGAGTGCAAACACCGCAGCTAGTTCTGTTCAGCCAAGCTCAAAACAGAGGAAAGGAAGAACTGTGCATCTCTTGACTGGCAAACAAAGGCACAGATTTTGCACAGCGCGGTTAAAGCAGTCAACAGAAGCGGTGCGAGAGTTGCTACAGATTAAAGACACGAAGCAACTTTCTTTGAATTGCGTAAACCGTGAGGCCAAACAGCCCTGCCTCTGACCAGCGGCCAGAGATGGTTTTCCAGAACACCGAGTGATTGCTTTAAATCTTTTGAAATACCTTCCTTGATTGTGCTTCGCAGAAACTTTCTCCCACTGCCAAACAAGGCGCTTCCTCTAAGGAACTTGGCCCTGCTTCTTACTCGCCTTCGTCGCCTGCAAAGCAGATCGGCTGCGGGTTTCACTGCGGGCCTCTCAGCCACTCGGCCCCAGCGGGAAATGCGATTTTAAGGAAATGTTTTGGTCCCTTCCAGGTCATCGCGACCTTGGGGTAAATGGCCGTGGGGGCGTAAAAGTTAGTTTGAAACGACTGTCGTGTAAAAAAGCCCAACCAGCCGGGGGGGGGGGGGGGCAGAGCAGAAATGCCTCCTGGCGTCTGCCGACGGGCTCGGGGGACAGGGCAAGCTGCCGGCCGGCAAGGTGCGCTGCTGGCATCTCCTGGCGATGGCGGGGTTGGAAGGGAAGAGCCTGGGCAGCCTGCCCGGCCCCGTGGCTGGGTCTCGGCTGGTCTCTCGGGAGGGGTCACCGAGCAGGGAGGGGCAAGGAAATGGAGACTTCAGGGCTTACAAGCTAATTTCGGGACCGAAGGAGCTCGCCCAAACCTTTCCTGGGAACCGTGTGCGTCCCCTGATGGTGCCACGAGTCTGGAGACGGGTACCTCTAGAAAAGCGCTCGCTGTTTGCATCGGGACCTGGGGAGCCCCCAAGGGCGGGGAGAAATACCTGCCCCGAGGCCTCCCGCGATTTGCTGCGGAGCATTTGGGACTGTGGATTGTCCACGCTCGGCCCCTGCCCTGTGCTGCCCCGCGGGGGCATGCAGGCAGCAGGTGGCCCAGGAGGAGGCAGGGGACGAGCTGTGCTTGAAGCAAACTGGTCGTGTCTCGACTCGGGAAAGCCCGAGTCAGTCAAGAACCGTTTTCTAGGCACTGACCACAAATAAAGAAGTATTTTCATGGCGTTTGATAACATCGTGCCACCGCGCTGCACCGTCCAGGGCAGTATTTGCTATTACAACATTATTTTTAATGGGCTGCCAGAGACTTGTCCCGAAGTTAGTATTGCAAACAGCAAAAGGCATCACTCTGTTTGTAGCCTACACAGGGCACAACATATTTTGACTCCGAATTTCTGTTTATTTTCCAGCCAGGACCTGCGCCAGGGGGGTTTAGCCCAAACGGAGAGAAAATAAAGGACTATCTCCTCGCAGCGGTCGTTTTGCGAAATCCTGCCTGTACACACACATTGATTCGGGGCAATTTTCTATAAACTGAGAACAATCCTATCGGTAAAATCCTGGGAGGGCGGGGGCGGGGGGGGGGATAATGATAGCCAGCTGCCAGGCAAGAGCAGGGGAGGAAACTGAACTTTTAGGGCAGCTGTTGAGGAGGCAAGGCCAGGCAGGACCCTCTGCCATCCGGGCACAAAGCGGCTGCTGAAGCGCTGCAGACCTGCCGGCATCTGGCGATCACGGGCGGAGCCGGCCCCGGGCTGCCCGCGGAGCCGCCGCGGCCGCAGCCGCCGGGGGACCCGCTCGGCGCGGCCCGGCGCGGCGCGGCGCGGCGCGGCGCGGGGCTGCGAGCGGGCGGCAGCGGCGAGCCCCGCACCCGGGCCAGGGCTGCCGGCGAGTGCGCGCGTGTCCGTGGCGCCTCTCCGGGCCGGCGGGAAAGCGGGGGCTGGTTGCGATCCTCTCCGCAAGGCAGCAGCGACCCAGGCCGAGTTACCTTCCCCCTACCAAGGCAGCAGGAAAGGGGGAGCCGCCTTCTCCCACCCCCGCATCTCGGTGCCCGGGCAGCGCCGGGCGTTGACTCCCACGGGAAAACTTTTAATTCACCGAGCGCTCCCCCGCCCCCCTCCCCCGCCCTCTGGGTACGGCGCTGCGCTGGCCCATTCGTGGGGAGGCACCTGCATGCGCCGGGTCCCCCGGGAGGAGGTCATGCCCCCGCGCCAGGCCGCTGGAAAGGGCTCGGTCGGCTTTCTAGGGGCCCCTGCAGCGCAAGGCCACGTCCAGGACAGCGCCGCTGCCGCTGCCGCCCACGTTTGCAGAGCCAGCCCGCCCCGCGGCCGCGGCCCGGGGATAAGCGCCGTGCTTGTTCGCCCGGCGGAACAATGCGCCTCTGTCCCGGCAGGGCCTGGGGCGGGAGGCCCGTGTGCGCGGCTGACAATGGCCGGGGCCAGGGCAGGCTTCAGGACACCTGTTCGGGGGGGTTCCCAAAGCCACGCTCACCAAACGATAAGGAACGGGTTTTATTTATTTGTTTCAACCACAACATTCAGTTATAACAATATTGGTTGTTCTAAAAATAGGACCAATCCCTGGCAGATGGGGGGTGGGAGGGAGAAGGAAAGAGAGAGAGAGACAGAGAGGGAGCGAGAAAGAGAGACGGAGATCCCCTTGGGATGACAGTCAACAATGTTCAGACAACAGGTGAGCACAGGCAGAAAGGCAGAGAGAGGGGGGGAGAGAAAGAGAATGGAGGTGGCCACTCAGCACTTGATTTCGGTCTATTAAAATCCACATACTCCATGGACTTTACAAGAAACTGTACATTTTATCAAATAAATTAAAATTCTTCTAAGATTGATTGTCCTTCACTTAAAGCGCCCCGCACACCGACCCTCCTTGATTTATGTGTATAGGCATGACTCGTGTTTGTGCCCCCGCCCTGCTCTTCTCACTTCCCTTCCCCTTTTTTTTTAAATTCACTTCGTTTGTTCACTGCATGAAGGAGCCCAGTTTTACAATGATTAAAAAAAAAAAAAAAGAAAAAGAAAAAACAAAACAACCAAACAAACAAACTCCAGTGCCCCTTCCTCCCCCTGCAACCAAAAGCAGCGCTCAGGAACACCCGTACAATATTGCACAGTTCAGACGTACAGTGGTTTTTTGTTTTTACAGAAGAAAGCAGGAAGGGTACAGGGGGGGCGGTCTTTTCCAATAACGAGATACCTTTGCAAAGAAAAATCAAGCAAAGAAAATAATAATCCACGGTCTTAAAAAAAAAAAAAGGATCTAGAGAAAGGATAATAAATAAAGGAGCACGTGAAGAGTGTACACATTTCACCGGTTACTTTTTGGCTGCATTTCTTGCTCAGTCCCATCTCAGGACCCGAAAAGGTACAAAACCTGGAGGCGGGGGAGGGGGGAAGCGACGAGGCAGAAATTTGTACAAAGAGTGAACAGCCGAGGTTGGCGGAGTCTTTTGCGTTGTCCTACCATCGCCAGCACGAGCCGTGGGGAGAGGGGAGGAAAGGCAGAAAAGTCCCATTCTTTCCCCCCCCCCCTCTTTTTTTTTTCTCCTTTTTTACAAAAATAAAACTAACGCCCCCAAAGCTTTTCTTCCCGGCTCCGGAAGGCGCCGCGCCCCCAGGATCCCCTCCGACTTCTTTCCACTCCCATCTCCATCGCTTTTCCTTCCTTTATTTTTTTTTTCCTTCCCTCTCTTTTCTCTTCTGTGTTTTTTTTTTTTTTTTTTTTGTGCCGCCCTAAGACCAACCCGCATCATCACCATCACCATCATCATCACGGAGACGAATTAATGAATGTCAGAATAAAGAGAGCATCGACTACCTGGCGGGACGAGTTGCACGACTCACAAAACCAAATCAAATCGCGGGTCACTGCCAGCTGCTCCGCGTCCTCGGGGCTGCTCTGCTGCCCTGCAGGGCCGGGGTGGGGAGGGGGAGGCCGCCCGCCGCCTGGCTGCGGGGCGAGGGGCGCCCTCAGACCGGCCGCAGGAGCGGCACGGACGTGACCACGGGGTGGGAGTAGTAGACGGGGTGCGGGAAGGTGAGCAGGGGCTGGCTCACGGGCGCGCTGCCCGCCGCGCTGCCGGCCTCGGCGCCGGAGTTCTCGTGGTAGAGGATGGGCACGCGGACGATGCGCTGCGCCGCGGCGTGGCTCAGGTTGGCCGCCTCCAGCTCGGCCGCCAGCTGCCGCTTCCACTTGTTGCGCCGGTTCTGGAACCAGATCTTGACCTGGGTCTCTGTGAGGTGCAGCGAGGCGGCCAGGCCGGCGCGCTCCGAGCTGCTCAGGTAGCGCTTCATGTCAAAGGTGGACTCGAGCTGGAAGACCTGGCTGCGGGAGAAGACGGTGCGCGTCTTCTTCTTGCGGCACGGCTTCTTCTCGGGGCTGCCCTCGCGCTTCTTCCACTCCTCGCCGCCCTCCTCCTTCTTGGCCTCCTCCGCGTCGCTCTCCTCCAGCACGATCTCGTCGGGGCTCTTGGCGTCCAGCTCCTTGTGCTCCGCCGCCGCCTTCAGCAGCGGCTCGGGCGAGTCGCGGTCCGTGCCCGAGGCGGGGGACGAGTCCCGCAGGAGCGACTTCTCTGCGGCTGCGGGGGCAGGAGCGGGGCAACAAAAGGAGGGGAGGGGGAGAGAAAAAGCACCTTGGTCACTCGAGCGGCTCCGCTGGGCCCGGAGCCCTGCTGGGACACACACACACACACACACCCCCACCGCGCGGGGCACATCGCAGGTGCGCACACACACGCGCTCACGCGCACACAGCGGCGGTACCTTCGGGCCTGGGCAGGTGCCCGCCGGCCGGCGCCAGGGCGTAGGGGTACCACCAGGTCTGCGAGCGCTCCAGGCAGTGCGCCGTGAGGGCGAAGCGCGGCGCGGGGATGTCGAAGCGCGGGAAGGCCAGCTCGCCCACCTGCGACAGCGCGAAGCCGGCGCCGTCCAGGCTGCCCTTGGCGGCGGGCGCGAAGAGGGCGCGGGGCTGCTTGGGGGGCGCCTTGGGCGGGTGGTCGCCGTTGAGCAGGTTCTTGATGTAGAAGGACTCCTTGGGCGGCGGCGGCGGCGGCGGCGGCGGGGGCTGCGCGGGCGGCGGCGCCGGGCCGCTCGGGCTCTCCCGTCCCGTCTCGGGCATGCTGGCGGCTCAGCGCGCGGCGGCGCGGGGCGCGGGGCGCGGGGGCCGGGCGGGGCTGGGCGCGGCGGCGGCGGCGGCCGCTCGCATGGAGGGGCTGCGCGGAGCCGCGGAGCTGCTGCGTGCAGCCGGCGCCGGATGCTAATGATGAAATCAAAATGTCACCGGGTTCAGCGCGGGGAGGGTCCGGCCCTTGGGCGCGCGCGGCGGCAAATGGCAGGAGGCGGCGGCGGCGCCAGCGCAGGGCTCCGCGCAGCCCCAGCCCCGCGCAGCGGCAGCAGGAGCAGCGGGAGCGGCCGCCGCCCCTCCCCCTCCCCCGGCCGCGGCTGCTGGCGGCTGGAGCCCGCCTGTTATTGGCTTGATAGAGGCCAATTAGGCAGCAAATGAGCGCGGGGCTATTAGCGCCCGAGCCGGCGGCCGCTGCGCGCTCGCCCCCTCGGGACGCCCCCGCGCGGGGGGCGGGGCGGGGCGGCTCTGCTCCCCGCCCCCAGGCAAGTGCCCCCCGCTTCCCGCGGTCCCGGGGGCGCGCCGCGGCCCGGCCCGCGCGACTTGAGCGGGGCCGGGACAGGAGCAGGAGCAGGAGGTGCGGCTCCAGCTGCGCCGCGCGTGGGCCGAGGCGGCTGCTCCCCGTGTCCTCCCCCCGCCGGCGACGTGTCCGCAGGGCCCCGCTCTTCTCCTTCCCCAGCAGCCTCCGTGCCCGCAGGCGTCTAGCGGAGGCTTGTGCGCCCCAACAGCGGTGCCACCCCGCTTGCAAGCGATGTCGCACGCGGCCTGCGGGGACGCACGTTACAGCCGGGACGCGCGCTGCTCCGGAGTAACTCCCGCGAGCTCCTGCCTTTCCCCGCCCGCCTGCCCTCCCCTGCCCCCGCGGACAGGCGCCGAGACGCACCCAGGCTTATTCCAACCCCGGGCTCGATTTCCGAAAGTTTCCCAGGCTTTTCATGGAAAACTTCGTGTGAAAATGCAGCCCGCAGCCAGCCCCAGCTCCCGTAGCCACGGACGGGTGGGCGCGGGCGCCTCCGCGTTTCCCCTCTTGCCCGGACTGTGCCCAGAACAACGCCCCCTCCCCCATTAGGGTCCGTGCCTGGGTATTGTGTCCACGTACTGCTCATGCACGCGCGCACAAACACACACTGCCCCGTGTTCACATGGATGCTTTTGCAACACGCTTTCACGCTCGCAGGAGCGGAGGCAGGGCCGGGAGGCGGCCGTTTATCCGCCCCCAAAGGGATGTTTTCCTCCCTCCCCCGCTCTGGATGTTAGGCCCGCGATGCCTGTGGCACGGGCCGGAGCCGAAGCGGACAAGCAGGACAAGCTCCGCGTGGTTAGTCGCAGGGTGCGGGGGCAAAGGCAACCCGCAACGACTGCAGGCCGGGAGCAGGCGGTTCCCAAGGGGGAGGGCGCCGCTGGCCGAGTCCTGCCCCGCTCCCGATGCTTGCTTCTGGGGCTGGAGCAGGTGCGGGGCAGGGTGGTGGACGGCAGCCGGGGCAGTGGCTCCCCCGCGGGTCCCGGGAAGAGATCCGAGACAAAACGTGCCAGTTGTCCGCGCAAATCACCCCCGTGTTCCCGTCACCTCGCACCGCTTCCTCTCGCTTTACATGACATTTCAGGTCGAAAAGCCGCTTCTTTAAACAAAAAACCGCCTGGCAGCGCAGCCGGGCCAGGGCTTGCCCCGCAATGCCGCCAGGCTCGAGCGCGCGGCGCCCTCTGCCGGCAGCACCGTGTTTCTCGGCCCAGCACCCGCATGCGTCCCCACCGGGGGTAGGAGATCAGAAGAAGAAAGGCCCGCTCACACGACGCATCTTAGTCCCGCACGTCTACAACCGGTACAGGGGTTGCAGCAGGAAACAGGACAGCTGCAGTAGAGCTACCTCCTTCAAGCTAAGTGTCCAACCCCCAGCTCTCCCTATGGCTGAAGAAGGGTGTTTGTGCCCCCAAACTGGCAAAGAACAATTCCCCCAACTATTTTGCTGATCTAACTAAAGAGATCACATTTCCCAAAGAGAGATCTGCTAGAGAGCATCGCTATACCTGAGGAAGCTGATTTCAGCCTAAGTCATTTGATCAGAAGAGGAAGACCCCGCTTTCAGGGGCAGTGATTTGTCTCCTTTTTAAAGAAACAAACAAAACCCTATGCGTGCGCTGGGTGAGATGAGTCGGGTAGGCATCTCCGTCCCTTTGTTAATAACCAGAGTCATCTTGGAAACATGTTATGTTACAAAAAATACAGGCCTCGTAGGTGGAGTGCCCAGCCCGCTGTGACACATCAGTATAGAAGTCAGATGGTCTTAAATTGGTTTCATAATCTGAAAAAACTAAATAAATCAAGGCTTTTCAAGAAGCATCGTGTGCATTTCTGTGCAATTCTTTTGAAAAGCTTTAATGATACACAGCCATCAGTGATTTATAACTCTGGAACAGGGTATTCCATGAAGAAAAGACACGATATCGTGCAAGGGGGGAGGGCAGGAATGGTATTTAGTTCTTTTGCAACAGGCATAAAAATTGTGGAAATGGAGGTTGAGAAGTGGGGAATAAGTAGAGAAATAGACAGCCATGCACGTAGGTTGGGGTAAGAAATATGTAGGGAGATATGCATATATAGAATAAGCAGTAGCTATGTAGAGGGATACACCTCTTTGTAAAGTCTATAAGGGAATACATCCTGCTTTACACTCTAAATGTGAAACAACATGGTACAAGGATAAGGGAAGAGAAATATTTCATTTTAAAAGGAATTAAATCAAATTCTGCATCAATTTTGCCATTACACTGAATCTATCAATCCAATGTAGGAGATCCCCATAGTCTGTGCCTGCTCTTACTGACACATGCCTTGAAAACAGTAACTGTCCAGTTTGTGAGCTGCCAAGCAGCCAAGAAACTGACCACACCTTCTCTCAGAGCATCAAGATATTATAATGATAGACACATTAACAGTGATGCTAAATTAAAGCAGATATTTAAAAATAGGAAGGCTAGAGATAGGTTAGCTTTTGAGGAGTGCCTTTCCAGTGGACGAAGCAGTAGGACTTCTCACTTGAATTTCTCATCAAGACGTAGGGCAATGGTTTGCTGATGGGCCTGAGCTGAAGTCACTATTTAAGCTGCCAGAATCAGATTTTGGTCTCTGAATTTCCCATGGCACTTGGACATAAAATATTACCTATATTTTTGGGTCATGATTGAAATAATTGCATACATGGCAACACAGATATCCCCTCCTTGCACTTTAGATTGCTACAACAATTTGGTGGTCAGATCAGAACTGAATCACTAATTGGGATTAGCCTCCCAAAGGAAAAAAGGAAGTGTTCAATCCATTGGACTCAAATGGGCTTCAGGATGGGATTTCTTTCCTTTATTACATGCATTTTAAGAGCCATTCTGTACAACTCCAAGCCTCCTTCTTCTGCTTATGGAAAGTAAATGGAATAAATGCACCGCAACATCCTTATCCAATAGAGAGCTGTCTAGCAACATGAGTTTTTAACATCTTTCCCTTGAATCAAAAGTTTTAAGTCAGGGACTTCTTGAGGATTGGGGCTTATACATCTATGAACAGATGTACTTGTCAGTGAATGTCATATATTCATTTGCAACAGATATACCCTTAAACATCCATTTTTCACTGTATATACCTTCTTCAGAACATGATCAACAATATAATGAATCAGAATAGAAACTGCTTATAAAGAGCGTTGCTCTTATTGCTTAGGTATATTGTATTCCCAGGCTATATGATTGTAATAGTCATGATAAAGCTACCAGAACTGAAAGTAAATCATATGCATCTATTTTAGAGTTTTGTACTGTGACCTATCACATCTCTCTGAAAATCTTCCACATTAATTAACAATGAAGACCCTAGTGGAAACATATATTATGTTTCCCAGTTACTTATGGAATAGATTTATAGCTGGGTGCCCAGTTATTATTTTCCCAATTTAGAAATTCCTTTGCAGAGCTCAAAACTGGTAAGCCTGGATAGAAGTAACCAGAGAAGTAGAAGGAGTTTCAGCACTTGGGTCTTAGTAATTTATAAAATTTTTCCGTTACCAAGAGCATCTTTTTCACTTAAAGGCAACTGGAAGAGAAACAGAGGGAGAAGGAGAGAGAGAGAAAAATGTTGCCCCCATCACAACAGCTATAGGGACTGGGGAACTCATTTGGTACATGGTAGGCCCATATTCAAATCCCTGCTCTGTTGGAAGGCTCTTCAGTGAAAGGCCCAAGTGTTGAGTCCTTAAAGAAGGTACCTCTTCAAAAAAGGCCATATTAAATGTATCTATCTCATCTTAGTCAAGTTTACTCTATCAGTTATTGCTGATAATAGTATTATACTATTAGCTTTTCTATTTTCCATCGAGCCTTCTAGGGTAGAAGAGTGAGGAAAAAAAACCCCGTTGGTGCATTATGAAAACCTCCATTCTACAATCTTTTTTACTCTTACATAAGGAAAAAGGGGGGAAAAAGACAATAATTTTCCTCTTTTCATGCTTCTGATATAACAAAGAACACACCATTATCATTTTTATCTCCTCCAGAGCAGTGTCTGAACTATGGGCCAGATTCTCAGCTGGTGTCAATTGGCATAGCTACATGACCCATTTGATATGGCTGCAGACAGGCTGTGCCTCTTATTTTTAGGAAGTCTGTGCATCTAGAAGTGCACTGATATCATTCTGGTTTAAACGTATAATAATTATTTCATTAATGTTTCAATTCAGAATTAATTGGCTAATTTACACATGGATCAATTGTGTAAATGTGATGTTTGTGATAGGTACTTGATGTGATTTAAAGTAATTGTTTGTGTTTAGGGTTTGCCTTTCATTATATTGCAAAGTAATTTATCTGATGATTTATCCCGTCTGAATGCATGCTTTCTTTTTCGCAATTTTTTTAAATAAAGAAGCACATTTTTGTCAAGCTGTGGAGTATGCTTGTACCATATGGTTCTAAGAGTAAATATTATATCGTCTTTGCTCCATGATACATCAGTATAAACAGTACTGCTGTTATATATTGGCAATGTGCAGTAAAGCGCTCCTTTTCTGTGGCAGAAAGTAACATGCTTGTGTTTGGAGGTGTTATTCTGTCCAGATCTTTGTATCAGTCTCATCACTGACCTATCTTAATTTTTACCTACATTAAGAGATGTGACAAACATGTCATGTGTATTTCATTCCCTCTCTCTCAAGATCTCCACAGGGAAGAAACCTTGTGTTCAGTGAAGTGTTGGGAGTATCTGCCTGATTAAAAATATATATATTCACAGTCAACAGTAACTTCTAAATTGGGTGACCATTCATCCTGGTTTGGCTGGGACACTCCAGGATCCCATAGCTCTGCTCCAGCCAGTTGATCAGAAGTCCTGGGCCAGAGTCTGGTGGGGAGGTGGAGCAGCACGGTTTGCCAGGCAGACAGCTTGGCGGCACTGCTGCTCTTGTGTGGGAACAAGGACATTTCACGTGCAGACGGGGTGGCCCTTGCTCCAGTCTACCCACCTGCAGCAATGATGCCTGCCTGGCCACCCCCCTGGTGCATCCTGCTGCTCTACTTTCCTGCTGGACTCTGGCTTGGGTCTTTTGGCCAACTGGCTGGGACCGGGCTATGGTATCTAGGAGTGTCCTGGACATACTGAGATGTATGGTCACCCTACTTATAAAGAACACAAATCTTCATTTTGGTAGCATTAAATGCATGCCCCACCCATTGCAAGCACAGTAGTACAAGAAGGGCAAATTCTGGCTAACGGACGAGGCAAATCCTTTATCTTATACAGAGTATCAGGGGATCATTACTATCCATGCAGAATAGAAAGGAGAAAACCTTTCAGGGTTTCAACCAAATGTAAGTTTCATGGTAATTCAAATTTACCTGTCTCAAAAAGGGGACGGACAGAATCATCTCTGCTGCTGTTAGAACCTGGGACTTGAATCTACCTATATCCCAAGCCTAAAGCTTATACACCAAGCCATCACCTCCAGACTAATGTATGGGTCCTGAGAAAGCATCTCAGCTTATGCCAGCATCAGCAGTGGTAAAAGATGGAAAAAACAAATAGACTTCTGTGTTGCCACAGAGAACTCATTTACTAAAACACACTAGCATATTGGGAGCTTTTGGGGACTTCTCATTTAACCCTTTCCAGAGGGTATCCAGTGGTATCCAGGCATTTTACTTAACTGGAAAAATAATTGATATAATATACGCTCAACAATTTGTGTAGTCAAGACCCTGACAAATGTACATTATCTGTATTCAGCCCAATGAGAACAGAATTGACCCAGTACCCAGTATATGTGCATAGAGATGCTAAATTATCTGCAGTTTTAAGAGTTCCTAAATAATCATTGATTTCAAAGTTGTTACGGCCCATTGAATCAAAAATCAGTTATTTAAAAAGACTCTCACATTAGATTTATATCACGCACCCTGGGAATTTCATAAAAACTGTAATGGATATCAGCTAAATGTTACACTTTCAGAAAAGATCCTGTGATAACTAACACTTGTCCCCCCCAAAACTTTGAGATAAAAGGACCCTAAATATAGTAACCACCACTACAAAAATTATTTATGACTCTGCAAAATAAAACAATTGTATTTGCATAGTAACTTCTATGCAGGGAAGTCATTGGGCTTTACAGACATAAGGCCTTTATCATGCTTATGTCATAGTGCAGGGAAAAACAACAACTCAGGGGTGGGCCTGTAAAATCCCATTCTCTACAACTAAATTATAAATAGTCTTCATTTGCTCATCTCATGCCTTATAACATACACTGCATATTTATATGGCACAGATTGATTTTTGCACACTTTGTACACAAACACACATACGATGTGTATATGACAAAACCATCAATCTCTCTGTGTCTCTGACACATCATCACATACATACGTAAAATATTTTTTTCATGTATTTTAATTTAACGTTAGGACACCCTGGACGTTCCTTAATAGTAAACTAAAAATTATGTCACAGGTCTGCCCTAAGTCCACACAGGCTTGGAAATGTAGAGCTAAAACTAACCAAGCAGCTGAACAATCCTTAATTTATCACCTTGTGTATGCTGGTCCCAGCAGTCTAGTAGGAGTCTAAGTAAATATTCACACATCTCCAATGCCTTTTTCACTGTATTACTCAAACATAACACTTAACATTTGTTGCTAATATCTTACTCACAAGCTTTATTGCAAATAGTCATCAGAGCAGTCCATTAAGAGAAAGGTTAGTTTTTCTGGGCAGTGCCTTCATGCTGGGGAGGGATACGATAAAGAAAAACCTTATTCATCTCTGATTAAGAACCAGTGTTAACAAGACAAAAAGAAGGCACTGATTATTTAGTTATAGCATGGCACATTATTTTGTTGCTATGGCTGATTTTATAATTCACATAAATTGATCAAGAATTGCAGAATCCCGCTCAACATTTCTGGATGTCATTGGTAATGTGCTTCACAGTCATAAGCAAGTTTTTAAATAATAATATATTGATCAGAGTGTGTCGCTGCAGTATAATTCAGATAACATTATTGACAAGTAGCTCTGAATTTTCAGGTGACAAATATAAAGGATCAGTAAATCATGAGTAGAAGGTTTATGCAGTAATAGTTTGAAGGGAAACCTGAGCTGTGACTGTCTGAGGAAAGGCCGGCCACCCAATTTGGTACATAAATAGTCAGCTCAGTGACTTCTCCTGCGTTCCACAGGGCGATAGCAAGGTTTCAGTAAAACAGCCTGCTCCCCCCGCTGAGCCAGACACTGCCATGTCTGCCTTAGGAATTGAACATGCACCATTGAAGTCAACTGCAAACTCCCATTAGTTTGGGGTACAGAGAAACCGGTCCTCTTCTGTGCTGCCTCCTTGGCCTACAGTTTCTCAGCCTTCCTCAAGAAACATGTGAATGACGCTTGCCTCACTTTCAGCACCTTGGACATGGGCGCTTCAACTCCAACCTCTCTTGCGTGCTTGAATTCATTCATACACAAGTATGCACTGGCAAAAACAAACTAGAGATCATTCATGGTATAAACTGCTAGTCCATCTTCAACACAAAATACATCCAATAACTTATTTTTGGAACTGAAGGAAATTTCAGACATAAAAATTCAACCCAGTGTACACAACGGCGCAATCCTTCAAAGAGCAGAATTTTGTCCAGGAGGTCATACTTTGCTGTCTTTGGGTCCAATACTATAACATTTATACTCACAGAGCTGCCACTGACTTCAGCAGGAGTCAGGCATGTATAAACTTTGAAATCACATGTCCTGAATGAGAGAATTTCAAGAATTACACTTGTGTTCCGAGAATTTCCTAAAGGAGACATGGGAAATGTTTCCCTTTCCCACAGAGTTGGCTTACTGCCCTGTTTACTCTCCAGATGGCATTTTTTGGTACTTTTTAGAGAGATCTATCAAAGTTTTTACAGTATGTGTAACTTCAAGGAGATGGAAAAGACATTGACACTATTAATTGTTTAATAAATACTGTCAGATAAGATATGCTTTTTATTTCCTTGGGTTAAGCCTTGTTATTGAAAAACCAATAACTTGCCATTTGTTTATACTTTTCTTGGCATACAAGCCAGATATATTATAGCAAGTGAAGCTAATAAAAGGTTACAGGCAGCATTCTTCTCACTCAACTTTCAGGCTTGGCCTCTTTTTCGAAAGAAAACTGTAATTTATTTTTAGAACATTATAACCATTTCATCGGGCTGTAAAAATGTAGAAAGCACCACTATTTACAAAGGACCAGACTGTAGCCATCCTTAATCCTAGGGGAAGCAGTTACCCATGCGAATAATCCCATTGACTTCAGTGAGACTACTTGCATAAAACTAAGGTGATAGCCCTAAAAGATGCTCTATCTATTACAAATGAGTAGAGGAACAGGACATTAGCTAGTAGGTTATAAGTTATGTTGTCCTTGAACAAACCTTCCTTCACTTACCAGTGCTACTGAAGTCAAAGGACTTGTCATCTAAACTGTACCATTCAAATCACCGGAGTTCCTTGTGTGACTTATTCAGTGTGACTAAGTGTATCAGAGTCTGACCCCAAAAAGTTGTGCATGACTCATCAACTGAAAGAAAGGAAACGTTGCTCAAAATCCAAGTTTGTCCCTTGATCAAAACTCTCTTGAAATCAATGGGAATCTGTCCAATTATTACAGTGGATGGTAAATCTGTTCCTTTGTGTACAGGCAATGGCAGGATATATCCTAAAGTTAACTTCTCTTCTTTACAAGTGCTTCTCTCACAAATAATGCGGTTCTCAAATCTATGATTCAACATAAGCTGCTTTTGCTCATTTGGTTTCACTTTTCAAAGTACTTTTGTAGGGCTCCATCTGGTGTTAAAAGTAAAAAAATACTACAGCTTGCACTATGCTTGCCAACATTTGAAATAATAGTTTCAGCTTTATCTTGCCCATTTCACATAATTTTATTACAATGGGAAAATATATGATGCTGTAAAAGTTGAGATCTTGAATGCACTAAAGGCAAGAGAGGAAGAAAAAAAGAAAGTTGTTGCTATTTAAAATTAATAGAAATAGCAGCAAGATTTATGTGCGTCAATCAGTTAAAGCTAATTCCACTGCAGTCTTGCAAGATGACTGCAAGATGCACAGAAGTCCCAAATTTAAGCATAGAAAGAAGCTCACATTCCACATACAGAATATGTGCCGAATATCTACTTATGTCCTAATTCTACACACTCTTGTGCCTGGGCAGACACCCATCACTGGAATGGGGCTCTGAGCACTCAGAAGGTCTGCTCATGTAGAATACCTTGCAGAATGACAGTCTAAGGGTAAAATACATTGCTGTGCAGAGGACTCACACAAGGGCATCAACTAATGAGCCTCTTGTTACTTGCTTCCCGATCAGTAGCTGAGGAAGGTCAACCAGTTTTACTATCTTGACTAGAGGCAAGGCTTTTTGTGGGTGACATGCTTTACTGGACCTACTGCATAGTTGGGCTAGACTTAGACAAGCTTTTGAACACAAAACATTCTTCACTGAGTGTGAAGGGAGAAGCCGGTGCAGGGATGATTTAAAAGAGTATCTTGACTGTTTACTTTATCCATTCACTGTTGCTTTAATTGCTTTTAGAGTAAATCAGACACATTTACTTAATATGTATTGTGTTCAGTTATTTTCTAGGACATGTTGCGGAAGAACTGAGAAGGGATTAATGATAGTTTGGCTGCCCTGAGGCCTCCTGAGATGTATGAAAAGTGTGAAGAGGAAAAACACTAGAGATGAGGTAGTGATCGAGGCAAAAGGACAACAGGTTTCAAAACCAACTGGCAATCTGATAATCCTGCTTCTGACTCCCATGCAATATAAATGATGTGGGCATGATCGGTATACCTTGCAGACTGATTAGGCCTGGTTTTCAGTCTGTCTTTCCTAAACCCCAGAACTTTGGAAAAATCAGGCTCATTATCTGATGTACATTGACAGCTGTGCCTTTGGAAATTTAGCTCTGATATAATAGGATCACAGAAAAGTAGGGTTGGACAGGACCTCACAAGATCATCTAGCCCAGCCTCTGCTCAAGGCAGGGTCTTCCCTGACTGAACCATCCCAGACAAATGCCTTTCAAACTGCTCATGGAAATTTCCAAGGGTGGAGATTCCACATTTTGTCTAGGTAGCCTGTTCCAATGCTTGACCTCCACCCCACAGTCAGAAAGTTCCTCCTAATCTCCAACCTAAATTTCTCTTGCTGCAACTTGAAGCCATTGCTTCTAATCCTGCTCCCCCAGCCACAGAGAAAAGCTCATTTTCATCCTACCTCAAACAGGTACTACCTTTGTAGCATCACTATGAGGAAGAAGATTAAAAACACCCAACTAACTTCAGTGGGTTCAAGAGTTCATAAAGGAATAGCTGATACAGCCATCCAAAAACAGAGCCTTCTGTAGTCTTTTCTACCTTACTCCCAATAATGGGGAAAGAAACACCATTAAAACAACTGACATCAGGTTATAAATACCCATGATAATGGAAGGCTTGTATATAATATGCCGGTGAGAATTCCTTTTTATCTGTCAGTGTAGAGACAACTATTGACAAATAGAGATCCCATTGTAAAAGCATTTATCTTATCAGTCATATTCTAGGGAAAACAAATGTATGCAATTAATTACAAGCCTAATCCTGCAATAGCCCTTGCTAATCACTACAACTGCAAAAAGTTTTAACTGGTTAAATCTAATCTAAAATACTTAAACACAATTCCATTTACCTGGGACACATTTGTTTGCCTTTCCTCCCTGCCACCAATTTAAATGACTCAGAATTAACTGACAGCCTCTCCCATTCACGGTATCTCCATGCCCATCCTCCCACTGAGGCTGCAATTTCAATTTTGCACTATTACATTTTCATGGTGGCAGATTGTTATGTCAGTTGGCAGGATTATGAGTCATCATGTACTGTAGGAAGTAATGATAATCCAAAAAAGCAAATGGAGATGGGTAGTGAAGGAGAAATCACTTATGCAAATAGAAATATTTTCAATAATGATCAACAGTGTGAGAAGGAATATAGAAAAATTACATTATACAGATGAGCCTCATTTTTAAAATATTCCCTAAGTGCTCGAGATCTTCCCGTCCTCATTTTTTCCCTTTAAACTCTGTCATTTGTACAGCCTATTAACCTTTAACTTTATGACTATCCTAACGTGAAATACTGGCAGCATTTAAGTCTGAGAATACTAGAGCCCTACCTTCTTGGTTAGCAACAGAGGTGAAGCACTTTCTTTTAAATCAGTCATTCTTAATATCAGTCATATACACACAGCATCAGGAAGACTATTTTTAGACTCACATGCTGATGTTATTTATAATAAATGCTTTACTGATTCCAGCCATCTCCCTTCAGCAGAGTTAGTACTTTACCTCCGCCCCCCCCACTGTAACCTTATATTTCTATTTAACTATAATAAAGTAAATCAAATTAAATCACCTGCTTAATAAAACACCCTCTCTTTTTTTTCTTAAAAGATGACACATTATTCCTTATTTGTATTATTCTGGAGCCTCCAATCAAGACCAGGCCCCCTTATGCCAGGAAGTATACGCACAGAGTAAGAAAACATCCTTGCTTTGAAAAGTTTACAAATACATGGGCAATAGAAACAAAGCATAGGGGAAAGCAAGAGAGGTAGTGACTTAGCAAAGATCACCCAAGGTCAGCGGAAGAGCCGGGAGTAAAACCTAGGTTGCTCCAGTATAAATCCAGCATCATATCCATTAGACCGCACTGTCTCATCTACTGATAATGCTTTAATGTGGCCTTAAGCCAAGAGGTTTCCCATCATAAAGCAAAGTAAGTAAAAGAGCCTTTCCTATTCCCAGGCTAGTGCTAGAGATGGCTCTGAGCAACAAAATTCTGATCTAGATTTTAGTTATCTTGAGACTGAAAAATACATAATCTCTCTGCCTTCTGCCGCTCTACTGCCTCCCAGATGTTTGTGTCTGGATCTAATCCTGAATTTCAGCCAAACTGACACAGTCAGATCTGTAGAGTCTGCACTCCAGATCTTGAAAACTAACATCTAGCATTTCCAACCACTCAAGTTGGTTCCACCTGCTGGCCCTCCACGACAGCATCATAACATGGGTAAACAGTTTGTGGGATATCAGATTGCAAATACACTTTTCTTTCTTTAGCAGTTGGTGTGGGAATGGGATGATGCTTGGTCAAAGAACACACTTGAGCCGCCTGTTTTAAGACACTGCCAATTATAATTGCTGCAGAGAGCTTTGCTGATTATTGCTAATCATAACAACTGTAGAGATTTTCCAGGGCTTGGGATGGGAACTTCAATTAGTTTGTTCTTTATAAATCTGAAATAGGTATATGCAGGTCTCCAGTCCCCATGTGCTATGGACAAGTGTGGAAAAGCTATTGGATCCTTTTGATTCCGTAAAAGCTAATGCTTTTATTCTAGAAACAGCCTGCTCTATGGGAAAAAAAGGAGATGCTTCATCACTCTTAGATCTCAACAAAGAAACTCTGGAGACAGCCTTCAAAATACCTGCTCTTATAGAAGTCACTGGGCCATTTAATTGGAATTGAAATGAGAGCAAAATCTGCCTATGAGCTAGAGCAATACTTTGCTCAACAGGTAACTTCTCAGTGCAAGGCTGGAAGAACTGAGTTTGTGTCCATCCTGCAGTTCTTAACCAGGAACAATTACCACTCAGTGATGGTGCCATCAAAGTACAGAACTGCCAGATAATATATTTCATTCTGTATAAAGTCTGCTCTCCTTTTGTTCCTGTCAACTTCTGCTACCTTTTGAGGAGCTAGTTGTTGGGCAGTGACCTCATAACATTAACAGTGACTTCATGCAGGCCTCTGCCTCTTCCAACCTTGACCTGGCCCTCAAACAATTTGTCCTCATGTAAAGAATAGACCAAAAAAAAAAAACCCCAAAAGAATAGACAAAAACTGAAGAATAACATCCTGTGGCACTGAGCATTGGATGCCTGGAAGGTGCTGCAAGGTATGTGGCTGTTCACAAAGTTGGTGTTTGTCAGTGGAGAGGTTTACAAATATGGCTAATTACTGAACTTAGAAAATGAGCAATTCCTAAAGTAGTTAATATACCAATTTTGAATCACTTCAGTCAGGTTGTGCCTTGCACTGCTCAATACAGAAGGGAGTAGGAGCACTGGAAGAGCCCCTTCCTCTGTGTAGCTGGGTACGTGGCTTAGGTACAACTCCCTGGGAAGCACAGAGGATGCTCATATACTAGTGCTGATGCTAATGGTAACTGCTGAGCAAAAAAGCTCTACCTCCCTCTCTTCTCCTCTCCTTCCAAGAGAGCTGGCTGGACTTGGAAGAGGAGCTTATGGTCCAGCCCAGCAGTGTCCAACCTTCGGCATGCATGAAAAAGTGGCACAGGCAGCTTCCTTGTGTGGCACACAGCAGAACAGGGAGAAGACAAGCAGCACAGCAGACAGGGAAGGAAGCAGAAAGCAGAGCAGCACATCTGGCAGAGGGATCAGAGAGATGCCGGAGGACAGTGCAAGGTTAGGCTGTGGCATGCCTGTCCTAAAAAAGGATGCCTCCACACGGGTCCAGCTTTCTCTTTTACTGATTGCTAATGCTGCTCACCCTTTCCACACACCTCCAAATTAAAAATAAAGAATCAAGCCCTTCACCTTAGTTGAGGATTATGCTTTTATCTATTTGAGGTATTTGCCCTGCAAGTACCCTGCTTCGTAAAATTCATTTAGTACCTAAACAATTCTGCCCACTCAGTCACACAGTGGTAACAAATAAGCCCATCCCCAAAGCAGCCCTTCTCAAAGCACCCTCCTTGGAAACTACCTATTCCCAGATAACTCTTACCTATGGGAGAACTGCCCTCTTATGAGAACACTTTTCCCCAGCATGCCTTGCTGGAGGCTGGCACTTTAAAGCTGGTAGAACCAAGCAGCTGTAGTGCTAAAGGGAGTAATTTACATTTGGTAACTGCTGGTTGTATCCTCATTTCCAGCTGTTAAGTACCTAATATGTTTTCTCTTTCTTATTGATGAAGAGGTGACACATTCTTAAAATATGTATGTATCCTGAATTATGGGTGTGTACATTTTCTACAGGTTTCTACTGGACTGTGAATACAGAAATATTCTGCTAAGTACAGAATGCATATTTATAAATAGGATATATCAGGTATATTTTTCAGCTATAAGAGTCGAGACCAGATGCGACTAGGAAGTATCGAATCAATACTTTGGCCTGATAGTTACTTCTATCTGTTCTCTGTTGGTATAATTCTATTTACTTCAGTGAAGTTGCTCCAGATTTATATACTGACAGAGCAGATTTTGTCATGTAGTATTTTACCATGCAGAGTCCTAGTAGGTGGGTAATAGCATGCTGTGGTGGAATATGAATGGTAGGACTCCCCCCACCCACTGACTTTACTAAAGTAATGGCTGACAAAACACAAGGATATTCAAAACTATATCAAAGATACACACAAGAAAACGAATATGTCACTGTTCATAAACACTGTGATCAAGGTGATGGTGTTTGGATCTACACTGGAGTTTGTATTTGTAGATAAACTTGCTCTGAGGTTTCCATTTGAGTTTGATGATATTTCACTCAAGTAGATTTATTTTCTGAAATGAATTCCCAAGCAGCGCCGATTAAAATAATGAGAACCTCATGAGATCACTTATTCCATTGAGAATTCTGGTGAATCTGAGATATACTCAGAAAGCTGGGTTCTTTCTGGTTTGCATCTGCCCCAGAACTATAACTTTTTGGATATGCAGGTCCAACTACAAATCATAACTTGAATGTCTGAAATTGAGTCAGGGCTTCAGCCTGGCTGTCTTGGCCCTGGAGCAAAGCTAGTTAGCACGAACAAGAGAAAAATCAATATATAAACCATTTTAAGGTTTTAATCAAACCCAACTAAGCAAGAAAAATGCAGAACGAAGGCTGCCATTTCCTCCTGAGCTGGGCCTTGTATATTTGATGCTCAAGAGCTCTGGTCCTTCCCCTCTACTCGACAAAGTTATATAGGATCTGGGACCTTGTTCACTCATGTACGTGAATGGAAATTAAGCACGTAGCTTGCTCAGGTGCTCCTTATGTGTGTGTGTATATCTTTGGGTGCCTAAATACCTTTGGATCTGGCTCTAAGTACATGCTTCATTTGGATAGGCTTTTAAGTCCCACTGATTTTAATGTGACATATTTAAAATTTAGTGTATATTCCAAGTGTTCTGTGGACTAGCAATAGATTTAAGACTATGCTTGACTTTCTTGGTCAACTGGGGTAAGGCTACTAGGCACAAGAGTGACTCGAGGACATGTTGGTAGCCCTAAACTTAAAATCAGACTGTCCAAGATTTTTGTGCCATTCTGAAACTAGTTATATTCTTCTAAATGGAAGGGAATAATAAATGGATTGGGAAAGGAAGCTGTGCAAGCTTCTAGTTCATTTAGCTCCTGTTTTCAGTGTTATTTCATTTTTAACATTTACCTAAAGTTTTCATCTTCCCAAGTCCTATTTTATGGTTAGTATAAGGCCAGCCTGAAAGATAATATATTGTGACTGTTATATTATTTATTTCAAAGCCAAGTTATTGATTATTGCATGCTGAAAATGACAAATGGCATCTGAGAAAGGCACGGTCAGCGAGTTCTATTAAAGAAATGATAGTATTGCTCATGGATTGTTAAAAGGTTCAGTTTAGGTACTTTATAGGTTTATATCCATCACTATTTAATGACCAAATGATGAAAAATATGAGTCACGGGAACAATTTCTTTCTGTTGGAGTTTTATGTTTAAGCAGTTAGCAAAATAAGAGAGACTTTTTTTGTGCAAAAGGTGTATGCATCTAGATAATGCAGACTAAAATAATTAGCAGTGGTGCTTCTAAAGGTATTTTAATATATAATAATTATCCTGTGACTGTACTGTAAACATGTAGGTAAACATAAACACCCAATCTGCACAGGTTTAGAAGTGCTGCTATATCAAGCTAATCCCTCATGTCATCTCTTGTGTTTGGCCCATAGACACTTATGGGAGAAGTGCATGCTATCAGCAAGGCAGGCTATTTCTACAGTACACATGAATGCACCAGGCAGCACAGTCAACTAAGGGATCAGCCTATGCACCAGGAGCCTGATCCAAAGCTCATTCAAATCAACAGAAAACTCTCCTTTGAGTCAGTGGGCTTTGGGGCAAAATCCAGTTCCCCACAGGATGCTAACCCAATGCCAGGGGGCAGATGCATTCCCCCACATAAACCATGTGTTTATTACCATTCATAGCAAGCTTTGGCCAACTGAGGCTAGCTGCTGTGGTTCAGAGGAACAACCACCACTGGTCCTCTCTCTGTGGGATCTTGTTCTGCTCCTGTAGCAGCTGTGCACCCCTTGGCAGGGAAGATCCTCTGCATTTTTTACTCCCTTTTGCTGCATTAGCTTGGATAGGATTGGTTCTACTTTGTACATGTTCTTAATTCCTGGAGGTTTAGCTGTAACAGAGCCCAAGCATTTTGTTATTCACAGATTGGAGAGGGTAGCTTTTCTCTCTCTCTCACTCTATTAGAGTGTTAAAACCACTTTCCTCATGAAAGCTTGTAACCTCTGCTTCCCAAATGATAGCTATCAGAGAGAGTTGCTAATAATGCTCCTGCCTGTGCTGAGAAACTCCATTTAATCATTATCAGCAATGTTGGTAAATATGAAACACCACCTGATTGGACAAGAGTGATAAAGCTCCCATGCCGGAGCGAATGAAGAGCGCAGCTGTAGTGTTTGCCACGGTGAATTGTAGCTGCAAGACCTGGAATCTGGCCTAAAGAGCTGATATAAATCCAGGAAAATAAATCCTTCACTATCGCCCATGGTCTCATGCTGCCTTAACTCAACTCTTTTACCTAATCTCTGACCTTTCTTTGTCATTTTTCATATTGTCCCAGGTAAAATTCAGGGTGCTCTTTAGCAGGAGGCTGAGCTGAGGTCCATAATGAACTTATACTTCATCCTGCGGGAGAGAAACTGGGCCGGGCCCTGGTACACTAGTGAGAACCTTTGCAGAGTCAGGCAATGCTCTGCATTTAATTTTATAGACACCACGACATTAATCTAATGTGTGGCTGACTGGTTCTCATCAAATGTGTGGCTGACTGATCAGCATTTAAACTGCCCTCAGAGAGCAGCAGGGGTAGAAAGCGGGTTTCCTCCTCCTTTGTGCTTCAAGTGAATCTTTATTAGTTGCAGCATTTGTAGGGGTTTATCCACTCTTTAGTACCATGCAAGATGACAACTCTCTCCCTTTCATTCACAATACTTTATTCACCCTCAAAGTAAATAAAGCTTGTCTCCATGTGTCCGGGGTTCAAAGCATTACAAATTCAAAAGTCAGGCAAAAATTCCTGCCTTGAATTACATGTGGTAGCTTCGCTGAATGCAATACCCTGCCGTAGATTCTGGGTCCTGAAAATATGCAGGGCAATAAAATAAAACTCAGAAGCCACAATAAATTGTATTGGGACCTAAGTGAATTACATTCTCCAGCATTTTTTTAAATAGATACTTATATCCCTATCCGTAAATAAGTGATCTGACTTTCAAAGGTGTGAAACACTCAGCAATAACAATAGTAAATGCAAGTACTATTCTAAGGTGACATTTAGTGTGCCACAATGCATGTGTAGATGCTGATGGGGCTGACTGGGGCATTAGGGAGCTTCACTGAGGGGGCCTTAATTGGGGCCTACTGGATGTTCAGCACTTAAAAATGAGCCCTCCTATTTGGACACCTGCCCTTAAATTAGAGCCTAACTTTATACACCTGTTTTTTCCTAGCTTCTCCCTTACTGCCTGGAGATTGGATGCTTCTCCTGCCTTCAAGGAGAGAAAATGAAGTTGCACGGGGAAGAAAACCCCTTAAGCATGGAAATTGGAGAAAGGAAAAAGACCTATTAAATTACCGAATCCATTTGTAGATCAGCTGCTCCAAAACCTGCCTGAATGTTTGAATCCTTTTATGAGTCACTCTTTAAAAACTGGCCATTTTGGATTATCTTTCCATGTGGCACTTCTGGAAAGATCTGACTGTCAGGTCAAAACCAAAAA